>NW_020450901.1:488143-522097 GCF_003343035.1 Apteryx rowi | reverse complement strand
CATGGAGCTACTGGAGTGAGTCCAGCAAAGAGCTGCTAAGATGATTAAAAGACTGGAGCATCTCTCAAATGAGGAAAGGCTGAGAGAGCCGGGACTGTTCCACCTGGAGAAGAGAAGACTGAGGGGGGAACTAATCAATGCATATAAGTATCTGAAGGAAGGATGTAAAGAGGATGAGGCCCGACTGTTTTCAGTGGCGCCCAGTGAAAGGACAAGAGGCAACGGGCACAAACCGAAACACAGGAAGTCCCAGCTGAATATAAGAAAAAAGCTGTTTTACTGTGAAGGGTGACTGAGCAGTGGAACAGGTTGCCCAGAGAGGCTGTGGAGTCTCCATCCTTGGAGATATTCAAAAGCCRTCTGGACAGGGTCCTGGGCAACCTGCTCGAGGTGACCCTGTTTGAGGAAGGGGGTGTTGGACTAGATGATCTCCAGAGGTCCCTTCCAACCTCAACCATTCTGTGATTGTGAGAATTGGATGCTTTTGTCATGTAGGTTGCTATTTTTGGTTCAGCCAGGTGCCTGATTGTGTTCCACCTCTCTGCCCTGATGGTACCTAACACTTCCATAAAGGCAAGTCCAAAAGAATCGTGTAAGGGTATGTGGAACATGACAGCATCTGCTTCATTAAGGTTATCAGATCAAGGACCATTTCAGTTGAAGGTGAGTCATAAGTAACAGAGAAAGCAATAAACAAAACACACAGAGACACAAACCTGACAGACAAGGGTTAACAGAGACAGAAACAAAAGACCAAAAGTCTCCAGTCACTAATCAATGGGTCACTAAAAAAATGTAGGTATAGCTTTGGAGAGGACCAACCTGGACTTTGTAACAGGTAAGAAGTGGGGTGGGGAACAAGACAAACAAGGATTTGGGTTATTCGAGGGGGGCTGTGGGACTATGAAATGCTTGCTAAGGAATGTTTAGGGGAAGGGGATTGGGAAGGAACAAGGTAGGAGTCTAGAAAGAAGAGATGGGGTAAAAGGGGCTGGTTGTGTGCAAGCAGTTGCTGGTCAGTACACTTGTCTGACTGAGCCTGGCAGCTGATCACTGCATTCCATCCTGTCTTCTTACTGAATTATTTCTTAACTATGTTTCTATGTAATCTCACTCTCTACCCTACATATCAGTCTGTGCTGATATTCAAGGGATCTGTGAGTGCTTTTGAGACTAGAGCATGATTGCACACCTCCATTTGCTAGCAAGCATCAGGCTGGATTAGCTGTCAAATAGGAGACCTGTATAGCAGGTAAGAGGATCCAGGATCTGAGCATGAATATTAGACGATCCCTGGTATTCAAGGGATCCACAAATGTGTGCATGCTTGCCAATGTTGAGAACGAAGGCATATGTGTTTTCACTCATAAACTTCAGTGCTGATCAGCCAAAGGAGAGAGAGGATTTGGCTTTCTGTACATGTTTTATGTGAGTTCTGTTAAAGGCAATGCCCCGCCTGCAGCCAGTCTCATCACTGTCCTCTGTGTGTGTGCGTCTCTGGGACACAGGCTCAGCCTTGCTGCGAGTTGAAGCTGCACACAGAAAAGCAGCAGCCGCTTCCATGAGCCTGGGATGAAGAAATGCCCGGTCTGCAGGCCACCCGGCTGGGCTTCCCCGGCTGCACAGGAGTCCCCGGGCCTCAGTGTGCCGGGGCAGCGGCCCCGATGCGAGCCGTTAGGAGCGCAGTGAGAGCATCGCTCTCGGTGTGATCTCACACAGCGCTCAAATAACCGCTTCACGTTGGGGACAGAGGCTTAAACGCAAAAACAAAAATACTTTTCAGGGCTTGGGAACACAGGAGGAAGAACGGACGCGGCGGCGGCGGCCACAGAGGGGTACAGCGGGGCTGGAGTCTCCCGGCGCACGGGGAGCCGCGGCGGGGCCGCCCGGGGGGGGAGCCCCGCGGCTGGGCGGCGGCGGTGGGTGCGCCTCGGCCTCGCTCCGCCGGCGCCGCCGGAGGGGCTCGTTGCGTCCCCCGAGCGCCCGCCGCGGCGGCTGGAGAACGGTGGAGCGCGGCGCCCGCCTGTCTTCGCCGGCGCCGGGCCGAGCGGCACGGAGACCCAGGCGGCTCCCGCCGCCCGCGGGCTGCCCGGACTCTTCCGCGCGCGGCCCCTTCCGGCAGCGCCGCGGTTTCCGGTGGCGCCGGCGCTGGCCGGAGCGAGATGGCGGTGGCACCGTCCGGCCGCCTCCGTGCCCGAGCCGGGGCCCAGCGTCCGCCTGCGGGCCGCTGGCGGCGGCTGCGGGCCCGGGACGGCGGGGCGGGCGATGCCGAAGCTGCGCGGGGAGGCCTTCTGGCGGGAGACGCTGCGGAGCGCGCACTACGTGGTGGCGCCCATGGTGGACCAGAGCGAGCTGGCCTGGCGGCTGCTGAGCCGCCGCCACGGCGCCCAGCTTTGCTACACGCCGATGCTGCACGCCCAGGTCTTCCTGCGGGACGCCAACTACCGCCGCGAGAACCTCTACGGCGAGGCCTGCCCCGAGGACCGCCCGCTCATCGTGCAGGTGAGCGCCGCGCCGCCGCCGCCCGCCCGCGGCGGCCCCGAGCTCCGGCGGCGGCGGCGGCCTCCGGCAGTAGCTTCCGCGCTTCCCCCGCGGCGCGCTGCGGCGAAACGACACGAAAGCAAATCAGCACTGCCATGTGCACCCTCGCCTTCGTTTGAATAAATCCAGACTTTTTTAAATGGGGTTGACATCAAGCTAGTCCATCTCACCTAGGCTTTAAAGCAATTGTGCAGAGTGACAGAAGTCTCGTTTTCTTCACCTAAGCAGCAATAACGATACTTAGCTCATGAAGCAAAGTGTGCTTTTCCGCTTTATCCCTTGGCTAGTGGTGGAGGATTTGGTGTCTTACCACAGAGTCCAAAGCACTAGATTTCTAACAGGGTTTCAGTCCTCCGTCTGATCTTTAGAGACAGACTACCTCTGGTTTGAGTCAAAGGCTGCTTCAGACCTGATGCTATTCAGGGAGGATCACAGTTTTTTTGAGTAGTTCTCTGAAACCATGAGCTCAGTGCTCACTTATGGTAAAAGAGAATGTGAGGAACACAGGACCAAACACATGACACTGTTTTAAACTTGAGGCGCATCTGCTTCCCGAGTAGTGTGAGAGATTGCGAGAGGTTTGGGTACTTCCCTGCACGCCATCCCACAGAGGGAGGGGGAGCTGGAGGAGAATCCAGGAAAGGGCAGCCAGCATGAACAGAGGAATGGAGTAATTTCCACATGAGGAACAATTAAATGGATGAGGACTCTTCACCCTGGAAGACAGATGACTGAGGGGAGAAATAAGTCTGTAAAAGCATGACTGGCTCAGAGAAGATGAATGAGAAACAAGACATTTCACTAAAGGGAATGATAGTTAAATTGCAAAACTCATTGCCATAGGATATTCTGGATGCTGAAAGATTACATGAGTTTAGAAAGCAAATTAAAGAAAATTCTATTGAGGTCCATTAGATGCAGGAAACACCACTCTGGCTTGGATGTCCTTGGAGACACTTTTCTGTGCCTGCTGTCCCCTAGACATCTGCTGCTGACCATTGTCAGAGCAGGTGAACCTTTGGTCTGTCTCAGTGCAGCTTTGTATATTCTTCTTTTTTCCATGGAAATGGTTTCTGTTGCCACAGAAGAATACAAATGCCGGAAGTTTAAATAGTCTCAGAAAGCTACAAGCCTTTTAAATATAGGACTGCAGCTCAGTAAGGCATGTGTTCTGGAAGAGCCTATGTGAGGAATGTCTCTTACTGTGAGCTTGCTTTATCTTTCTTCCCATTGGCCACTATTAGACATAAGGTACAGAACTAGATGAATCTTTGGATTGACCCAGTGCAGCTATCCTTACTGAGTTCTACTTTAAGGTACTTCCTTCAACCCTTTTCAGGGCTTAGCAGTCCCCACCCCCTCTCCATATTCCTTTTTCGGATATACATTCTGGCTCCAATAGAGCAATAAAGGAGATGGCAAAGAAAATCCCTCTTTCTGGTTCAGAAAGTAAAGCCACCATCAACTCTGTTCTTCACACCCTCTTTCAACAGGGCACCAAAGTACTTTGGTTATCTGCCATCCTGGTGCTTCTATCTCCAGTACTCTTTTCTACTGCCTGGAGAGTGTTCTTATATTTCTGGGCAGGTTTGGTTTTTGGTCACAGGCTCTGGGAAATAGATGAAGTAGAGGTGCATTTGGGCCCAGCCTGCTGTGTCGATTAGTTTACTGTATAAACATCCCCATTGATGTGGCTTGGTTGTACACTTTTCATTATTTCAGTTCTCTCAGAGAATGAAAATGACTTTTCTGCTTTCAGTCAGTGTTGGTTGTGAATAGTGCAGTGCTGCAGGCTTGAAATAACACTTTTGGCTCAGAAATGTGTTTGAATTTAAACCCATATGTTTTAAATTTAAAGATAGGATGATAGCTTGTTAATAATTAATTTTAGAAAATCTATTTAAAAGCCTAAATGTGGACAATAGTCTGGCTTTGTCCTCTTCAATGAAACAACCTCAAATTACTTTAACTGTTCTTAACAAAATGATGTTTTCTCTATGCTTTAAATGAAACATTGATTATATTTAAGACTGAGCAATCGACTAGCAGCCCAATGTGTCTATTTCACGCTCTGCGCTAATGTCCATTCGTTTTGGAGACAATGGTGCTTATTTATATTTACAAAGTTTGAATTCTCTCAAGACCAATAGGCATTGTAGATAAATTTTCTTCTGTGCCACCTTTGTTTATTCAACTGCTACAGCCGTTTGTTCTCTGGGAAATTTGAAGAGTTGTCCCCTGCTGTTCATGGCTATTACATATAAAATATTCTACGAATATTTCTTTGCCTATTGAATGCTAAGTGTTTTCACTTTGCCTTTTGAAAGTTGTGACTCTTTAGCTGATAGGTGTCACAGATTATATAATAATTTTTTAAATTGAGAAATGTTGGTTGCTAATGTGAACTGTGCATACTATGCCCCTTTTCTATAACAATTAGTCGCTTTATATGTCACAGTAATGGTGTGTTATCAGTACTTGAAAATGGCTGTTGTCTGATTCTTCCACTCATCTGTGTCTTTCTCAGTTCTGTGCCAATGACCCAGAAGTGTTCGTCCAAGCAGCAATGTTGGCTCAGGATTATTGTGATGCCATAGACCTGAATTTGGGTTGCCCCCAGATGATTGCAAAGAGAGGTATGTGCAAATCTGAGTCCTGCATAAGCAGAGAAATGGCATGTTACAAGTCTGAACTTTGGCAGTAAAACATCCAGAGGACCAAGTTCAGTCATGGTGTGGGTGGCTGCAGTACTGTCGAAATCAAGGTAGTTACACCCACTTTAACAAATAATGCTTTTGTAGTAGCTGAAGCAAAAGTTAGGTATACTAGTAATTCCAACTCTTGAGTGAAAGCTCTCATTTCTAGACTATCCTTCAAAAAAGTAATTTTTCACAAAGATTTGGCTTTATCTGACTTCAACTGATCAAACAGCCTGACTTCAAAAACTTCATTTAAAATTGTATAATGTAGGCGCTCAGTGTCTCCTGTATCCTTGATGCCTGCACAGAGTTTATTCACATTAGTATGTAAAAGGATAAAAACTGCTGAACCAATAAGGATATTGCAGAGATATCCATAGGGAGGAAAAACTAGCCTATGAAAATTTTGGACCAGTCAGGATGTTGAGGAAAGATTTGTTCCCTAATTGTCTGTTCCTCTTTAAAACTATCTTTTAAAGACTAATAGGACTCTCACTGGTGCACAGGGAAAATAGATGTTTCAGTCCTATCAGTTTTTATCCTGGAGGGAATTAAAACAGGTATAAAACCCTGAAAATAGGACTTTGAACTGCCGGTGGCAACATGCCAGCCTTAGGGAGTAGCGGTGAAAGTAGGGTGTGGGGCTTCGTTGTTTATCCTGTAAATCTAGGGTGGCATGAGAGACAGAGCACTCTAACTCTTCCAGTTTGGGCAGAACAGAGCAACTCCATTTCTGTCAGCGAGGAATATGAGTTTGTCTGGATCTTTGTATGTGAATGTTAATGAAGGCTTGTATATTTCAGATTCTCACTTTTTGCAGTCCATGATATGCTATTTTATCATAGGTCATTATGGAGCATTTCTGCAGGAGGAATGGGATCTTCTTCAGAGAATGAGTAAGTCTTTAGAGAGGCCTGTAGCTTTACTTTTGAGAGGGAATGGGATGAGCTCATCATTAGAAGGAGGTTTATTTTGGATTTTCTGTTTGTTTGTTTTACTCTATTTGTATTCCAGTGGCACCTTCAAGATGGTTGGTGGTATCTCACTACAGACTCATGCTAGATCTGCTAAAAGACCTGAAACAGAGCTTAGGTGAAAATGGGTTGATGAAGTCCCAGTCTAATGATGGCTTAGTGGCTCTCCAGCTCTAGAAATAGCACAGCTCCCCAGTGCCTTACTTTTTCACTCTGAAGTTCTCAGGTGCCAGGAGCTGTGCTTCTGCCTGAAGCCACAGTTGCCCTTTTCTGATCAGCTCAGTGTCCTCTTTCTGGCCATACCATAACAAGTTATGCCTCTCTTCCTTGAGTTATGTAGGTTGTTCTCAGAATATGGGTAACAGTTGTGAACAGTATCATATCCTTTGTTGAAATACAGTTGGAACTGCTTTAAAAAGCAATGTTCTGATCATTTTGTAGAGCCTAGAGCATGCTTTTCTCCCTTCAAAGCAAGTGTCTGAACCAGGTGGTTAGTCTTACCTCTGCTTGTATTCCTTGTGGTCTAGTGAATCTTGAATGACGTTATGCACAAAAACACAGCCAGGAACCTGGAAAGGCAGACTGTGCTTCCCTGCCCAGCATATAGTCTGGTTGTTAGGGCACTTTTCTTGGGAGTGAAAGATGCAAATTAGAACAGCCTCAAGCTGGGAGGAGAACCCAGGTCGCGTAGTTTTTAAGAGAGTTGTCTCAAAAGTTGTCTATAGAAGGTGGGCAAAGCCTCTTCCTTTTTTCCTTCTCCTCCAGCCTTCTTTAAAATATTGGAGGAGTACTTCTTTCTGCTTGCACCTGTACACACTCTGTTTGCTGCTTCAAAAGAGTGATAGGAAGTACCTATCAATAGAAGAGCGTTCTGGGATTTGGATTACAAGAAAGCAGGTGCCTTTGTGCATTAACGCCTAAGCTCTGGAAGAGAATAGAATTTCAGGCATGCTCAGCATTTTCCGGTTGGCTGTCTCTAACTAGCTCTCTTTTTAGTAGCATTCCAATTCCATGCACTGTGTAAGGACTATGGGTATTTAATGCGTAACCTACATTTACTACTTAATTGGGTCCACAGCCTACCTCAGCTGATAAACCTCTGCTTGCCATGATTACTTGGATGATAATTTGGAAAGAAGCAAAGGGGCTTTTGTAGGAAAGATGGATAAGTGAGTTAATGTTGCTGGCAGAGTAGGAGGAATACAGTATGCTGTGACAGTAGTAAAAATGGATCAATGATTAAGATTCAAGGGGGAAGTTTCTCAAAAGTGAAGGTTTGATGCAGTGGAAAAGGTAGGGCTGTTAAATTCTGAGCATTTGATGCCTTCTTATTAGAATGCAGATTTTGTTCTTCATGATTTACTATCAACTTGACTAACCTATGCAATAAGGGTTGCAGAAGGATATTGCTGATTGTTTAAGCTGTGAGAGAGCTGCATAGCATTAACTTTTCAGGCTTTTCCATGCCACACCCAGTGTCTGATCTTGAGGAGATTAGGCACTTTTTATAGCATTGTGCAGCCCACTTACCTGTCTTTTCAATCTTTCCCAGTTTTGCTGGCTAACGAGAAGCTCTCTGTTCCCATCACATGCAAAATCCGTGTTTTCCCAGAAATTGACAAGACAGTGAAGTATGCACAGATGCTGGAGAAAGCTGGCTGCCAGGTAAGGAGGCAGCTGCTCCCTCTACTGTTGCATTAGACACATGTCTTTGTGTAAACCATCTTATGACCGGATCTTGGCGCACTTTGCAGATAGATAGGCTGTATTGTTTTACGGACAAAAAATGGGGTGCAGAGAGATTGTATGTACTTGCGGTTATAGACTGCAGGTCAGTAGTGTAATATGGAACATACTGTGATTTTTAGAATCCCTGCTGTAATCACTGCATGGTGTGGCATCCTTCACTTGGGTGAGCATCCCAGTCTAACACAGTGCTGCAGGAAGTAGTGCAGATGCATGAAGTCAATAAGGCTATGGAAGAAAATATTTCATATCAAAGATGGCCATCACCAGTTAAAACATAGGTAGTTTTATAGGATTTAACTCCAGTTAAATTGAAGACAGCCTGTAGTGAGAGCCAGTGCTGCCAGTATTCTGGCCTTCTGAGGAGTAAGCCAGATCAATATATCACACATTCAACAGTGAATCACAAATAGGAGCCATACAATAGGAAACCTGTAGCTTCTCCCAAGATACAATCTTGTCATACTGTGAAGCACCAAGCTGAAAGAAGACCAAGACAATGCTGTGCTAGGTGAGCTGGTGATGTCTTTCTGTGATACCAAAATCGCTGTTGTTGTTGAAATAGCACTGTGGATTCAGTGGCATCCACAAAGTGTATGGGATGAAAGGAAATTTTCATCGGTGGATTTGTTCCAGTGGTTTGTATACTTTAAAAGCAAATGCAACTTTGTGTTCTAGCTGTTGACTGTCCATGGCCGTACTAAAGAACAGAAGGGACCACTTGCTGGTGTGGCATCTTGGGAGCACATTCAAGCTGTCAGGTAAATGAGCAGTACCAGAGAAGGGGGCACCCTTAGTTTTCTTTACTCTATGCCTACAGGTTTAAGTGGATAACTCCTAACACAATAGCAACATAGGTTATGAGCAGAGTGTGCAATGGCACTGAAGAACAAATGTGTGTGGCAGCAGTAGACCATCTGGATTGACTCCAAACAATCTTTTTAATTCTCAGTATTATGCATCTGTTTTATTCACTGGTATAGAAAAGCTGTGAGCATTCCTGTGTTTGCAAATGGAAACATCCAGTGTCTCAGTGATGTGGAAGAATGTATCCGTAAGACAGGAGTACATGGTGTCATGAGTGCAGGTAAAGAAAAATGAGCTTTTACTCTTGAGGGTGCAGACTGTTTCTTGCTCTCTTTGGTAGTCCCATATAACTTTATTAAAAGCTTAAGTCAGACTGCTTTGGTGAAGAACCTTGACTGAAAGCTGAGTAGCCATTCTCTCTTCTCTTGTACTGGCATTTCTCATCAGGAGCAGGAATTACTTTACAATGAGAATTGTTGTGTTGGACTTCTAGTACCATTGAATGGACAGCTCAAATCTAATTAGCTGACAAAGACATATGGGAATTCTGTTGTCCCGGAATATTCTCATGGGTTTCTGAATGGAAATCTTGATGCAGAAACTGTCTCCACTGGTTAATATTCCTGCAGATGCTTTGTGGTCTGCCATAGAATGCAGAGTTTCCATAGGTGGGCTAAATCAATAAGGGATTTTTTGATATTACAGGGTTGAATTAGTATCTGGGAGAGGACAAGGCATAATATAGGAGTTCTTATAACTGTCACATTACTGTAAAGAAAACTGCGATAATTGGTTCTCTAGGTTCATATTGGGTTGGGACAAGAAGGAATTAGCACTACTTTTACAAGAAGAGTTAGGAATAGACATCAGAAAAAGCTTCCAGTCACTGGCACAGTTAAAGCAATAAACGATTGCCTGGGAGGTTGTAGAATCTTATTTTTAAGAAGATACTAATCAACAAAAGGCTTGTCAAACTAACAGAGAAAGGTACAGTAAGAAACAGTGTCTGGAAATTTAGGCTAGACAGATGTGAATACAACATAAGACTTTTTTTATGGTTAAATGTTTAACCATTGGTCAAGAAAAGCAGTAATTTCTCTTTTTTTTTTTAAATCTGTCTTTGTGTTATTTTGATTAGATGCCTTTCCGGAAGGTATATTTAGATACAAGTGATTGAGCTCAATTAAGAATGTRTAGTGAAATGCAGTACCGTGAGGTCAGTCTAGAGGTTTATGGACCCTTCATTCTTATGTATAAGTACTTGGCTATGTTTCCTTGACTAGCTGGTAAAATCACAACAGAACTGATCAAGCTCTAGAACGTAGATTTTGTTTTCTGTTTTAACACTGAAATGAAAGTTTGAGTATTTCTTTTTATTCTCTAGAAGGTAATCTTCATAACCCAGCTTTGTTTGAGGGCCGAAACCCGTTGGTGTGGGAGATGGCTGAGGAGTATCTGGAGATAGTGCAGAAGTACCCTTGTCCATTGTCTTATGTCAGGGCTCATCTTTTCAAGCTCTGGCATCACACGTGAGTAACTCTAGAGAACTCTATCATTTTTTCAGGGCTTATCCTGCTTAGCAAGTATCTGGCTTTTCAGGACAAGAATTTGGCCAAAATTGGTATGCTGCAAGATTTTCTTCCCTGGACCTGGCTGGAGAGAATGTGGGCTAAGGCCTTTACCTTTCACTGCATATCTGGGAAACAGGACATGGAGATGAACAAGTTACCAGAAGATAAGCTAGGGTGTGAGCTTATAGCACATCAGCTACTATGTGGTAATTGCCCATATGTATGCATGCAGTTTGTGGCAAACATGAGATAACTAACTAACTCCTCATTCATTGTGAGGCAAAGCTATCTTGCATTGTTGTGGAGTAAGAGCACAGCCATTGGCAGCTACTGTGGAGTAGCTGATGCGCTATAAGTTTATGTTAGCTTATTGCAGAGTACCTTGTTTGTGTGCCCAAACTCCAAGTATTTATTCGAAAAAGAGTAGGAGGTGTCTGTTCTTTTTTCTCTGGACATATGAGAAAAAAAGATAAACTCCTACCAAAGGCAATATATGTATGCAAGAAAAATCTACAAAAAGTTTTTGTAAAGACATTTTTATTCAATCATCTCCTTTGTCTAGCAATAATGAATAAATATGACTTGGTGTTTGGGATTTGCCACAGGCTTCAAGTTTACCAGCAGCTGCGTGAAGAATTAGCGAAAGTGAAGACTCTAGAGGGCATTGCAGATGTCAACAGAGAGCTGAAACTACGATGCCAGGTACCAAGATGGGCTCATATCTCCCAGAAGAACACTGTCCACACTTAGTGGGAACTTACTATGTCTGCCATGCAGTTAGCCTGTTACCCTCCTCACTGGAACTTTCTGACTTGTCAGCCTTAATATTGTTCATTTACTGCAGTAAACTCAAACAGCTTTATGTGGGATAAAGCTGATTTAGGAGCTAAAATCTGCTACATTTCATCCATCTTACTAGAGTATTACAGTATTTTTGCCTATATTTAACTGTCATTAACTATTAGTTTAAATTCCATGTTATGCTTTCATGGAGTTTGAGGTATTATTTCCTGAGAACTCCAGGAAAACTGACAGTAACTCTATGCTGTAGGAGGAAATAGCTAATCAGAAAGAAGGAGAAAAGCCAAAAGAAGGATTGCCTTTCTTCCACTGGATTTGTCAGCCATACATCAGGCCAGGGTGAGTTGTCGATTCTAACATGGTCAGGTACACGCATGCCATTCCCTCCTGTACTGTTCGATATAGAGCCATTCAGTTCTGTTCTAGAAGCTTACATTCATTTAAAAATAAATGGATTTTCTGGCTTTTTTTCTGGTTATTGCTTTGTTCATGGGGGTGTTACTCATCCTATGCATCTTCTCTTTTAGACCCTCCTCAAGTTTATCTCTCTCTGGAAAGTAAAAGCCAAGAGAGTTTCACTGTAGCATAGAAAGAAAACCTGATGTGAAACAGATACTGCTACCTGACAGCACTTTATTGTTATATATAACAGGAATGCTGCTGGTAACTGCCAGGGTAGCAAAGATGGGAACTAAATTCTGTTGTATAAAGGATGCTTGTGTTGTATGGGCAAGCTTTTCAGATAGCTTAGCCTCTTTGTGGTGAAAATATGGTTTGAAGAAGAGTGTGTGTCAAGAGTAATACTTTAATTCTCCCTGGAAATGACAGGTTAACAGGTACCTAACTAATTTAACTGGCCAGCTTTCACTGACTTGCCAACTGGTATGGCTGATAGTATGTCTGTTTTTAACAGCCTGCGAACTATGAACCGCTCAGAAAAGACATATTTGCGCTTTCCTGTTTCACTTTTAAATGCAATGTCACTTACAATTTAGCAATGATAGAAAGGTTTACAGTTTACCCAGATTTCCATAAACAGTAATGGGGGCCAAAGAACGCCTACTTGTTCCTTTCTGCCAGCTTACAGTGATGTCTACCATTTCAGGCCAAAGGAAAGATGCAAAGAGAATGGAATCAGTGGGACTGAAAAAGGTGTGCGAGGGAAACGTGCTCTGGAAGATGAGGAAGATAGAAGTTCTGAGCTTCTTTCAAAGAATAAGCAAAAAAAGAAATTAAGAAATCCAAATAAAAGCTTTGATCCATCTTTAAAACGTAAGTTTCTTTTACTGTTCATTGGCATAGATGGATGGACACGCTGCTGATGCCACCTTTAGACATAAATTGCCACTACTTTCTTTTCCTTGTTTATGCAATTGAAGAAACTTTTCAGAAGAGAGGGGGATTATTGGGAAACTTTGGTAGTATGAAATGTGATTCAAATTGCATTTKTTAGGAAAGGAAGTTAGTTAATCAAAGAAGTAGGTCGCTGAGCCACTACAAGCATCTTTTTAAAGTGAAAATGCTTTACAAAATAAATTGTAGCAATCACTAGCATTCAAAATTGAAATTTCATATGCATTTTAAGCAGCTTACCTCCTCCTTTGGACTTGACTTGAGGTTAAACATTTTCTGTGTTTGGACTTAGCATAGAGGCTCTTAAAAAGTCAGAGTATCTTTACCTTCTTTGCACTGTTCTTTGAGGTACAGTATTTTATTAAAAGAAAAGTCCACTTCTGGGTATAAAAGCTCCAAGCTTTGTCTGATCTTGAAATTGTGAATTTACTGTTTCCATATGAGAATACTATTGCTGAAATTGGGTCTCTCTCTTTTCCAGCCAAATATGCAAAATGTGATCAATGTGGAAACCCTAAGGTAAGTCCATGCCAGCATCCATTAAAGCATTTCTATTTAATCCTGAGGTTTGTGGTGTCAGTATCCAGTAAGGCATGCATACTAAGTTGTGCTGATATGTAAAAAACATGCCTGTGCTCAGGCAAAAGCCTCTTAGCTATGAACAGTCTCTGAGATGAAGGTGCTGTGCAAAAGCTCTCATGCTTGTAAGTAGATTCTTCACAATCATTTGCCTTCCTTTCCAGAAATTGCAGTCTGACTTGTGCAGCTGCTGCTGAGGATATTTATTGCTAAGACAGCTGAGTGAATTAGACATAACTCACAGGATCTCTTGGAAACAAATCTCCAAACTTTCACTAAGTACATGTGTGTTCTACTGTGGAAAAACAAACAAACAAGACTGTCAGTAGAGTTTAGTGGTGGTGCTGTTTTTCTGCAAGGATTAAGAATTGGTCTGATATTGGCATATTGATTAAAAAAAACCCAAAAATGTAAATTATCATTGCAGTCTGTAGTGACTGTCAGGCAGCATCTGTAGCTGTGAGGTTTTGGTTTTGGATGTAGGCCTTTAATAAGAACAAGAATGAGCACCTAGTCCTTCTTGGCTCTGCTTTTGAAACTCCACTAGCAGATTAACTCCAGCTTTCACCATTAGAAATGTTAAGCAAGCCAGCTCTTTTCCAGGTTCTTTATAGCATAGGCATTTGGAACCCAGAAATGAACAAACCTAATTTTTTTTTTCTTTTTAACGGAATACAGCTGTTTCCTCGACCAGGAAATGTCACCGAGCTGAATGAGCAGAGTGTATTTAGTGCTGCTAACATACCCGTGCACACAGACATATAAGCAGAGTGTAAGATGCAAGGAATAATTTTGATATCTGAGAAAGTAGCAATACTTTAGCAGCAAGGCACATTAGAGCAGAGGAGGGAGGGCATATACTATTGCCTTCTTCTGCAGCACCTTATAAACAGCAGCAGGGTGCTGCTCAGGTTTGAGCTGTAACTACAGAAAGAATAGATTTCTTGCCATGTTCATTACTGGAAAAATGTTGAGCTTCTTGGCCTGCTTTTGAAGCCATCCTGTTTCACAGCTGGGTGTTAGTGCGTCTTGGAGCTTCATCAATGATTCTCCAAAGCAGGGCAGGATTATTCTCATATTTGTTTTGCCCTTGCATCACTGTTATGCTGCAACCAGCACTGGCACTAGCAGTGTAGCAGCAGTGTCTTGAGACTGGAACCTCTTTTTTTTTTTATTTTTTTTTCCCCTCGCCTGTCTTAAAAAAAAAAAAAAAAAAAAAGTTTGCCCAAATGCCTCACAGTTCAAAGACCATCCTCATTAGGCTCTGTCCCTCTCCAGCAGAAAGCAATAAGTTTATATTATTTCAGTACTTTGTTGTCAGTAGTCTTCAGGCTAGAAACATAGCTGAAGTTCTGTCCAGGCAGCCTAACTTACATTAATGATGTGAATCTGGAAAATGCTGCCTATGCATTCTGGTACTCTCCTGCCATTGTTCTTACTCTGGGCCTTAGATCCCTAAAATAGCACCTCTGGGGAGTGTTTAACTAACTAACTGAATTTATTTTTATTATTGCTCTTCCAGAATGTGCTACTCCCAGGCAGAACTGGCAGGGTGGGTGTCACCGTTGCCACATGTCCAACTGTGTGCGTGTGCTGGCACTTGGTTTGGGGGTGGGGGTAAGCTTTACTCACAGAGAACTGAATTACTGTAATGAATAACAATGTGTGCAAATGAAGCTGTAGGTTACAGTAAAGTCCAAAATGCCTGGGAATTAAACAAACAACAACAAAAAAGACTGAGAGTTGGTGGTGGTTGTTGTTGTTGTTGTTGTAATCATGGAATAGCTAGAAGGAGGGAAAAAAAAAAAAAAATTAAAGTTCTCCCTAAATACAAGACTTTTTTTTTTTTTTTTTTAATCAGAAAACTTGTTTTCCTGAAGGAACACACCAAGCATGTGTGAGCCAAAGCATCATAGGCACTCAGTCTGGTGTCAAGCTGTAAAATAGCCAAGAATCATTCTCGGCCCTCCCCTGAGGAAGGGCCATACCTTATATTTTAATATATGTAGTTGGGCAGTTGTTATGGAAGTAATTTCTGTGATACACTATTTATTTTCGACATAGCTGCAGATAGTGCTAAATGTCTGTCAGATGCCTTGTTTCAAACACTGCAAACTCAATTCTAACAATATCGTAAGTCTTGTTCTAAAGTGCTTTCAGATTTTTGCCTCTGTGTTATGTACTGCAGGCTGCCCACCGGCTTAGTGATGCTGTGGAAGTGGAAGATGGCTTTTTTTTTTTTTTTTTTTTTTTTTTTTTTTTTTTTTTTTTTTTTTTTTTCTCCTGATTTCCCTGTGTACAAACATTTGATAGCTGGGGGGTGGGGGAATGTCTTTTTTATTTTATTTTTTTAATATGACATCAATGCTCTAGTCTTCATTACAGCAAGATGTGACTGCCTAATGTATGGCTCCAGCCTTCTTCAAATGGTCTGACTGTGTACAGCTAGATAGGTGGTGCTTATTATACAAAAAATATATGTGTATTTTCACTAAACTAACTAACTGATACAAGCTTCTTTTCCCCCTTCCACCTCCTCCCCCCCCCCAACTGCTAGGGCAATAAATGCGTGTTTAACATGTGCCGAGGATGCTGTAAGAAAAGAGCATTCAAAGAGACAGCAGACTGTCCAGGTAAGTGTAACTGTATCAATCGGTTCTGTCCTTAGAAGTCAGTGAACAAATGTCTTATCCTTCATATATATTCAGTGCTTGAATCATTGATTTATAAGTTGGGGAGGTGTGTTGTTGTGTGTGGGTTTTTTGTTGTTGTTTTTTTTTTAAGGCCATACAGAGCTTTCTAAAATTTTATGGCTGTTCTTTCTGGTATGCGTGGTATTTCTTCTGCTTCCAAACCCTTGCATTGCATTGTTTCCAGACTGTAAGGACCCAAACATTATTTCTAGCTACACAGACTGAGCTTGTTCCATTTTCCCATACATTCATCTTTATTTCAGTTTCTTTTTCTCTATCCTTTTTTCTTCAGGTCATGGACTACTTTTTAAGACCAAGTATGAAAAGTCCCTTTTGTGGCAGAGTAGTCAAAGAGAGATTCAAAATCCAGAGATCAGCTGGAGAGGAGAGGTGGATGTGGGAGAGACTACGCTTACTGAAGGAGGCTGTTGACAGCACAGTGTGAAGCTTTGGAAATTAATTGTACAAGATCTCCTGCTGGGCCTCTGCATCCCTGGGCCAAAGAACCTGCCATCTCCAGAGTACCATCAGCTGTGTGAACTTGTTCCACAGGTTTATTCTAGGTTCTGGACAAGTTTTATTTAAGTAAAAAGCTGCTTACTCAGGGACTTATCCTGCATTTGAAATAAAAAGGATGCAATTAAATTATGCTGTGTTTTAAAGACTTCACCAATCTGTGTGCATCATAATGGCTGAAAATGCATTTGAGTGGGGGGAAACCTACACACACTGCCATCACAATCTGCCTCCTGTAAGTTCATTAATCCTTCATGTGCTGTTTTTAATATTGAGGAATAAACTTCTTATATTAGAGCAGCCTTCTGGAGTGTTTAAAAAAAAAAAAAAGCAATGGCAATGACTTCTTCACTAATAGAAAATGTCTCACATTTGTTTGAGTTTCAGCATGCTTTTTCAGTGCAGAAAAGAACTGAGAGGTACTCTGAAAGCATGAGAGGACATTAAATTACCGTATCGTTTAGCTATATGCTGCAGTTTTCTGTACTTGTAGACTGAGAGCATATTTGCTGCAGTGCTGCTGGCACTGTGTTAGTGCACTTCAAAGCAGCAGGCCTATAATGGTTTGCTACCTTATAAAGTGAAGCCAGCTAAATGGAACAAAGCAGCGATGCATTACAGAGCCTATACAAAATACACACCCAGGACTATGTACCCGCTCTGCCTAGAGCTACACAGCCTTAAACTATAAGGACAGTCAGTTAATATGCTAAAATTAGCAAACAGCTACTAGATGATGGAGTTAAACTACAGGTCCTGCAAGCCAAGAATAATATCTAGCAATTCTTGGGCTTGGGTGAACTACATGAGTAAGAGGGCAGTACCCAGAAGTCCCCCCCCCAAAATCTTTAAAATAAAATCTGTAATTTAGCATCAACCCTGGACATAATATAGTTGTTTTGAACACAACTAAGAGGACAGGAGCCAGGAGGGCAAGCTCTTACCGCTGCTTTTCTTGATGTTCCATATAGCTAACTTTTTTTTTTTTTTTTCAAGAATTGTGATTGCCCCAGTGCTTATCTGCCTGTCAGAAATTCTTCTAGAAGCTCAGCTGGGCTTGAAAGGAAATTAACAGGAAACCCAGCACCCAGGCTCCTAGGACTGCAAAAAGCACTGGCAAAGTGTCTGGTTAGAGCATTACAGCCCATATCTTGGAAAAGTAAGATTATTGAACAGTAATAAGTGAAAATCAAAAGTGCCTCCGAGGTCAAAAAGCAAACCCAGACTTTTTTTTTCCCTCCTAAAACCGAAAGAGGGGCTTAAGACAGCACCATTAGGAACAAGGAGAGGACAGCATGCCCTGTTATTTTATGACCCATTTTTAACATTTTCACTTATTTCTCAACACTTACTTACACCCACTTATGCGTACACACACACACACACACACACACACACACACACACACTTTGAGCCTGAGCAAGGTTTAGATGAGTCTAATGATCTGTTTGCATTTTCTAATCTGCATCACAAACTCTTTTATAGTTTACAGCCATGAGCTCATACATAAACCAGAACAGTATGCTGGATAAAAAGAAAACAGCTAGTAGCTGTAGCATGTTCTCATTCAAAGCATTAACAAGAAAGCCCAGAAGAAAGATTAACAGATCATTAAAGAGAATACCTTTATTACCTGCATTAAAGAGAGGCCTTGGCCTACCTTTAGGACAATTACTGTAATGCTCACTGGCAACTTCTGTTCTATATGTTCCAGTTTTCCTTGCTGTTTCTCCAGGGACCTTCTCCATCACATGGTCACATGCATCTTTATCTCTCTAGATATCTGTCTGTATCTGGATATCTTTTACTAGCTGTTCCCATTCATTCCCAATTCAATTCCTTTAGAGGGGCCACAAGAGGCAAGAACTTCATATTAATTTGGAGGCTGGAATTAAATGCTGCCTAACATTTAGTTTTAGCTTTCTCCAGGTTATGATGACAAAAGTAGCTTAAACTCTGGTATTGAGTCTTCCCATTGTATTCAGTCATTATTAGAACAAAATACTTTCCATTATGTTCTGGGAATAGCATCTTCCAGGCTCAATCACTTTGTTAACCAAGTCTTTCAGCAGCTTTCAGAATTTCTGTCTACCCTCATATTGAAATTAAGTTTAGACACTAAGCTGGTAGGTGTTCTGCTAGCTTGCCTTGTGAATTGGAACCAGCACAGAAAGCCAAGGGGAAGGAAAGGGTGTGGCATTTACCAAATAGTCCAGTGATTAGTGTGGGAGAACCAGGTTTAAAAATGCCTCTTTGCCTCATTTAAAGATGAAAACTTGAAACCATGTCTCCTGGAAATATGTGGAAATATTCCACTTTCTTCACACAGACATACACTTTAAAGCTGTAAAGTATTCTGAACAGAATTCCCTGGCCTGTTGGAAAAGTCCTTCTTCTAATAAAGAGCTAAATATTCATTGCCATAGAATTTCAAAATGCCCACTTCCCCACCCCCCCACCCCATGTTATGCAGTTTCCCCACAACATCAGAAAGCTCAGTCCTCTCCCTGTCCTACTCACTGTGCCAGAGAAAATGTACAGTCAGAAACAGCTTCTGCAAGAGCAGCGTACACTGTTATAACATGGCAGTGGAGGGACTTTTGCTATTTGAGAGATCTGGATTATATCCTCAATTAAACAGTGGGATTTTAGAACAGGTCTCTCTCAAATATGCAGTCTCATCACAGAATCACTTACCAGTGTGAGAGTCCCAACCAGCTTTAGGCACCTGAATTCAGGAAGGATCTTACACTTGAGAATCCTAAATAGACATATACCTTCACAGAATTAGTATTTAAGGCATGTTCTTCCCCACCCCTTTCCAAGGCATTTCTTAATAGGCAATGCAGCTAGAAACACACTTAAGCTACAACCTGAACTTTCAACAGCCATTGTAGAAGATTAAAACCTCGTAATTAATGAGGTAGAGGACCACTGTATCAATTTCTTAATAACCAGTCCTTGTGAATCAGGAGGCACTATTACAACATGAGTAATGCTGAGCCATTTGCCACTTAAACTGGGCACACCTGCACCTACATTAACTAGGGATTGCTTTCAGGATAGCCAATATGCTAATTATCCTATTTATCTCTAATCAAAAAATTGCAGCCTGCAGACTCAGCAAGATTATGTCCTATTTTGCTCCTATGTCACAGGCCCTTGAGAAGAAATAAAGTATTAAATTTTAATGGGAGTAGGGGAGAACAGCATTCTGCATGTAGAAGCATGCCAGAAATGATCTTTAAAATTACCCACTTACATTTATTTGAGCTTGGGGGAAATGAGATTCCTGCACTTACTCCATTTTCACAGGCACACAAGAAAGAGGAGTACTGCCTTTATTTGGCAACCAGCTTCTCAGACAATATGCATCAGAGAACCAAAAAAAACCCAACCCAACAACAAAAAAAAAGGACAAGTAGTAAATCAAATGAAGACAGAAAACGCTGAATCTCAGCATATATTTACAGGGTACAAACTTTATGTACACACAGACTTCACAGTGACATAAATTCCAAGAGGATGGTATAATAGTCAAAGCTATGGCTGCAGAAGTACTAGAGAACTGGAAGACTGATATCTATGCGATAAAGCACAATGAGATTACCTAGTCTGATCTCCCACATAAGACAGGTCCCCAGGTCTTGCCACTTGAATTCTTGTTTGAATTAGACCATCTCTTGCTCCTGCATCTACCCTTATCTCTATGGCTTTTAATAAGTATATCAAATCCTAATTTTGAACCATGTTTTGCTGTCAAGAAATTGTCTTACTTGCATTAGGAATTTACCTAACTTCTAACCACTGAATCTCATACTTTTCTCTTAGAGGTTGATATATCCCTATTAGCCTGTTTCTGTTCCCAAGACAATTAATTTAGACTGATCAAGTTATTCTATAAGATAATCTAAAGCTAGGTTGTTCTATTAGAGCCTACAAAACCTTGAATTTAATTTACAGACCAAGTAAATGGGAATGCAGCAGCCAAAACAATAGCAGTTGAAGAGCAAAGCTCATGTGCAGAGCACAGAGTAATCCATCTCTGTTCTCTAAGAGTATCAGAGATAAGTGGAAGTCAATTCCATACAATTTTTTAAAATACTGCAAATTAACACTTAATGGACTACTGGAAAAAAAAAAAAAGCTCACCTGTATTAATCTCAGCTCTCACAATGCATGGCACAAGAAAAGGGTGAGAGCACTGTCATGTGGAGCACACTGCTCCCCCATTCTCACCTATTTCTCTTCCTATATAAAGTAATGAAGAAGAAGGCATAAGATCCTTGAATAGCCAAATTAAGTTGGTTTATTTATTTTTTTCTTCAAGAAGATCTATACTTGAACTGCTCCAACACAACACTCCCATAATGGCAGTTTGTGCCACTTTTGTGCTAATTAAAAGTGAACTGCCTTCACCAAAAGAACCTTCCTTCAAACTGTTCTTCCTTTATCCCTAGCCAGGTCAGGCTAAAAGAGGAGAATTTACACTRCATGAGCACACCATAAATTATGGCCTACCACTGGCAACTCCTTCCCTTTCAATCAAAGGTGCTGAACAAGTTAATGAAATACACTTAAATGAAGTTCCTCTGGACATATCTTAGCCATATCAACATGCTGCAAATACCACAAAACTTCATCCCCTGAATTAGCTGGGTGGTCACAGGGAATCCCTGAAAACTCATCTTATGGGAGTCATCTTACTGAGTGTTACTCTTTCCCCCTGGAAATTTAAGATTATTCTAATCGCGGTAATTTGGGGAAGGTTTATGAATGGGAGTTATACAGAACTGTATCCCTGCTATGTTGTATTTCCTAATCTTTGGACTGGCAAGTTGTTAGGACTGAAGTGGGAGATGAGCAAAATCTAGAGGAAATATGCCTGGACAGCCCTGACTCACATCTAGAAGACTCTAGTACAACAGCAGCTCCCTTCACAGGCTACCCAAAAGAGGTACATGCCGATAATTCTACACAAAATCATATGCCAGTGACACTTGAAAAATGCCAGTGAACTGAGCAGTAAGAAAGGAATGTTCTATCTGTCCAAAAGAGGTTGTAAGCATTTTTATCTGCAGATAAGAAACTGATAATCTTTGTCTTAGCTATGGAACTGCTCTGGGATACAGCGGAATTCCTGTTTCGATGAGTGAGAAACCGCTACTGCCACCTAGTGGGCTTTATGCTGACTGCTAAAGAATACTTGCTTTTAGCCACCTCCCAAATAGGAAAATGAAACTCTCACAAGAGCAGACAACTGCTAGAGGTTGAAAGAGCAGAGATTCTCAAGAGAGCATGCTGAAAAGGCAAAAGACCTCTGTTTACAACTGACGATTCCTCCAGTAGAAAGCCTACAGGAAGGGACAAAAGGAGCCAAATAAAATCAAGACAGCTGAAGATGTGTATCAGAAAAGATAGCCAACTGACACAATGCACTGAATTGGGTTGCAAAACCTTCTTTTCAAGACTAGGGTGCAAGATCTTTTCCTTAGAAATTGTATCACTAGCCCATTTGAACTAGGAGGAAAGTATCTAATCTGAAAGCAAGAAGGTTTAAATACTACAACAGAATTTAATGGCTTTGCTTCAGCATGAACAGAAGGCATTAAAATTACTTTCCCAGCATTTCTACAAGGACCTACAATAATTTACCTGAGGACTCAACTTGCCTTTCTCTCAAAACTGGCCATCTGTATGCCTGACTCAAAGTTCTTGATTAACTAGCTCCCTCCTTTCCCTCCTTTAAAATGTGATATTTTCTCCATGCCAAATGGAAGACATTTAACCAAAGACCTCACAGGAAGTATTGCTTCCATTTTCGGCACCTAAGTCAGAAAAAGCACAGAGTGCCAGAGGGAGAGAGCACTGCCGCAATTCAGCAGCTGTGTACAAAAAAGCAGTGTGGGATTTTGCTGTTAGAACATTTCCTCAAACTGCCCTTTCTTCACTGTCCATCCAAGCTACATCTCCAACCAGAAAAGAAGTGGCCTGCCAAAAATCATCAAGCTTAGCAGAAAACCAATGACTTGAGATAAAGATACCTAAAAACCAACTTTAACACAAAACCCCAAACACTGCAACACTGCAAAGCTTTTTAATCCTGCGGTTTAATGCACTAGAAATAACATCTTATATATATACACACACATTAAAAAAAAAAAAAAAAAAAAAAGCATTAACAATAACATCTGTAGTCAATTGCCAGTCCAGCCAGATCCAGCTGGATCAAAATTCTTAGCTTGCCTTATGAATTAGGTAAATGCAAGGCTGCAGTAACTTCAGAACATTCAGTGCATATCTCCTTTCATTAACACAGAATATGCATGCACACACCTGGGCTGCCACCTTTAATCCCTTTATAAAAGGGAAAGCAGAATAAATGCACCTGGAAAGCAGACACCTAGACTGGCTGCTTTCAGCTCTGCCCCAGGACTTGCGTGTTATTTTATGGCATTTATCCATGCTGCCAGAAGTAACTGTTGCACATGTTGGGAAACCATCACACACTGTGGCAGAAAGACTGGACAAACAGCAGTATTTGTATAAGGTAGAGATTTACTGCTATGGTAACACTGGGCCCCAAAGCCAGGTCATGTGCAGGTGGGAAACAAATCAAGAAATAGGTCTTTGAAAACAGAGGCCAGACAGAAAGAACCTGGATCCAGGTGAACACAACAACCTAAAATACAGGCCTGTGACTGAATGCATGGAAGCAGTGCCATGTGTTCAGGTATAAGTAAAAAAAAATCCTTAAGAGTTTCTTGAAAGAATCTCTTCTTCCATCAGAACTCTAGCTCCATAATTGAGAGCAATGCACTTACAGTTTATCTGAAATAAAGAGAAAGCAGAGCACTGCTCAGAATCAAGGCAATACTTTCAGGCCAGCAAAATTCATCTTTGATCACACCTGTCCATTCAACTTAACACTATTTTTTGCAGCGTTGAACCAAGAAAATTAATAGCAGCTGAAAAACCCTCTAATCAGCATCTGTATGAATAACCTAACAACTGTTCACGGAGCGGTGGATGAAGGAGAATGGAGGGAAATGTCCTACCAGCACTGAAATGATAACCTATTGCAGGGATGCCATTTTTAGAAAGAATTTMTTTTCTATGAGAATTAAAGTTACTGGAATATTCATATTATCCACCATCAGCCCTGACCCTCTCAACCCAGGCAAGAAGTGAGGGAGCCAGGGACAGTTTGTGAAGCTCAGCAGTTTTTGGGTGAGACACTGGATACAGTCCTGGAGGGACCACTTCTTTTGGTAGCGCCTGAAGTTTTTCACATGTTGGTGCTCATTCGGGATTGGCTGTTAGCTGGAGTAAGCTCCCCTTGGCTACCTTCTCTTGGAGGAGACTGCAACAAGAAGACCAAAACACATGCTAGTTAGCGACACGTGTACATATGCTACACAGAGTGCTTCCGGAGAAACCAAACGAAGAAGAGGTGAATCACAGCAGGATAGTAGCAGAAGGAGAGCCTACCCCCAACTCACAAATAACGATGGCTTTGGCAAGGTTTTGTGTTTATAATTTTTACAGCTACTGTTCACAAGAACTGTTCATAATTAAGTCAAATCAGACGTTTGAAACCACTTTTGTTTACTATTTACAAGGTGCAGTGGGCCCCCACAAGTTGAATAAAAAACCTGCTGGTAGTTGAATCTTTTCTGGCACTTATTTATCAGGGAGATTAATATACTACAGAAAATAACACTTTCTGCTGCAGGTGGCCGATTCTCCCCCAGGGCTTTCTTTTGGAACTGCATCCTAGAAGAAATACTTCAAACAAAAATGCTTTTATATTTCTTCTATTGAAAAAAAAGTTATTTAAATAATTTTTCTTTATTTTGGTAAGATAAGATATGTGTACCAAGAATTAGCCAGAATCAATTAGTCAGAATCAACTCAAGCATACAGACTTCAGAGTACACTCTACATTGCACAAGTTGGTCAGTGTATTGGCTAGAAATTCTTGTTTCTTCTGTATTTATTATTTAATATAGTAAGAATGTGTCCATTCATGAGCACAATAAATCCACTCCCCTCCAGAATCTTCAATTCACCAATGTTTGCATTTTCTGTTTAAAAAAAAAAAAAAAAGTAACACTGCTTCAGATTCCACATTTAACATGCCCATACCTTGACATGTATCTGGTTGCGCAGGACTGCTGCCCGCAGGATCATAGCTTTGGCACGTCGCTGAAACTCTTTGCCCATTAGTAAAGACTTCTCGAAAGTGGTGCTGCGCTGGTCTACGTCTCGAGCATAAAGAATCTGTAACCAATACAGAAAACTGGATGCAGGAGCTATGACAGGGTTCCATACCAGAAAGCCCTTTCTGCACAAGGGAACAAGGCTGAGGTATCATGGAGTCTGAGTTTCCATGCAGATCCACCCTACTGAAAATACCAGTCACTACAGATGAATGCAACTTCAAAGTCTCCCAGGAATGGAGAATTTCTAAATACTAGTACAGCTGCTCACTCCAGTCCACAACCTGTGGCTCAGGTGCACTGACCTTACTGTGCGAGTCTATTCTGGCATTGATCAGTCCCTCCAGGATCAGCTGAGTAAGTTCATCTTCCAGAGCAGCCACTGTGGTATTAAAAGCAGTGGCCATCTTGCGCATGTCTGCTGACACATAGGGGCTGAAGTACTAGAAAGAAAGAAATATTTAGTTGCCAAGTGTACTCCCCACCTTCTAAAACACTGTAAGAAAAGCAATTAGGAAGAGGTTTCCTACCTCGCTGTTCATCTATCTCTCAGGATTACAGGAACAATTACCTGGATAAGGGCACGATTTCGAATTTGGGTATAAAGTGTCCTGACATGAGGTGCAAGGTACATATCCAGCAGCAGGTTGTCCTACGCAAAAAAACAAAAACAAAAAAATCAGAAGCAGAGAAGCAGCCTAGAAAAAAATATTATTCTTATGTTCTTAAGCATGCATATGTATATACTTAAACCTTAAGGATATTAATATCCACTACAGCAACACAAGACTATAAAATAATATGAAATAAAAGAACAATATATTAAAAAAATATATAATTTCTCCTCACCCTCCACTGCCAAACTACTCCCAGTTTCCATTCACCATCTCAGGAGGCAGAAGGGATAGCAAAMAGAGCTGAGCATGGAACACACTCCTAGTAGCTACTTTTAATATTCACTGCCTCTCACAAAAGGCCACAGAAAGGGAACTCTTAGGGTCTGTTTCTGCACTGCTCCCCTGCAACTCACCTTCATCTCATCCAGCATCTTCAGGCATGAAGCATATTTGGATTCATAAAACTTGAAGATGATGTCACGAACCTGTGGCTCCAGCTCCAAAAACAATTTGAAGGAGCTACAGATAAACAGGCAGTGATCAGACCTTGGAACCCACCACTGAGATACCCCCACAACCTCATCACTCCAAATTACAAGGTTACAAACTCTCACTATCATTTAAAGACTCCAAAAATTTACTCTCTAAAAATTTACTCTCTAACAGACCAGAGAGACCATTTTCAGCAGGGCAGGGAGTCTGGAAGAGAGAGAGGTGCAGCACAGCATCAGAGCTGTGGCAAAGGCAGGCAAGAGACTTTGCCAAAACAAGTAGTAGAAATGTTTGTCCGCACAAGGCAAGAAAACAGGTGGGACAGGTCAGAATCAAGACACACCATCAGAAGACATAGGCAACATTGGTGTGTGCCGTGTTCTGTGCTAGCCAGCTTTGTGTTCCCTTTCAAAAGCACAATCTCCTCTAAGTACAGCATGCCATAGGTAGGTTCAGCATGCAACTGTCTCAGGAAAACAACATAATTTAAGTGGGGGAGACCTTTGGGATGCACATCCTTTCTCAGTGCTCTCCCAATTCTCCACCCCAGATTTCTGAACTCTGGGACCTTACCTTATGAGCCAGCCAAAGAAAAAATGTCAGTGTAATGCCCCTTTTTCCACATCAATTTAAAATTACTGCTTCCATACCCTTAGCTGTCAAGAATTTAGCATTGGAATCATTTAATCTATGATGCACAAACATCCATGTTCTTCCAAAACCTGTAATTCTCATAACTTTGCATATTTTGCAGTTAGATTATCATATTAATCAAAGCTGTATTAACAATTATTAGTTTGTATTAATATGATTAACATACACCAAAACAAGTCATAACATGAAGGCAAATTATCTTACAGCTGCCTTCTATAATGCTGTCTCACTCCGATTTAAGATCCGACGTTGGCAGCTGCTAAGATACAGAAAAGTGGGCTATGCAGATATGACCTGGGTCGGAGACTTCTGTTATATTACAAAAATTTCAGCTGTGACTAACCACTGTGATAGTGAAATCTCACCTAACACTAATTTCTAAGGCTCAGTGGTTCTTTCTCTCCTGTAAGAGACTGCTACTCCTGTCAGAATCCATTCTCAAACCAGAGCCCATGTCCCAAAAGATGTCCTGTACTGTACAAATTCTTCTCAAGGCATCACTCACCTGCTGGAGATAACATTTCGTTGTAGTTCCTGGCGGTCAAAGGTAGCAAGGGCACAGAGACCACCATACACAGCCACATTGCTAGGAGATAACAGCTAGAGAGAGAGAGAGAGAGAGAGAAAGAGAGAGATCTGAACTGGAGCACTAACTACCAAAATGGCAGAAGTCTGGAATTAGGTATCCTACCCCAGGCATTTCCTTCACCCAGTGACAAGACTAGTCCTTGCCAAATGCAGTGGAAGCACTCAACATGCTCTCAGGCATTCATTCAACCTGAGGAGTGAATGCCCACTGCTAACAGCAGAAACCAATGCCAGCAACCAGTCTTTTGACTGGACTACACAGGTGCACGTATCCCACACAGAATACCTATGTGACATACAGTAGACTGTTTAGAGAACTCAAGAACAGAGTGGTTTTTTTTTTGTAAAACATGATTCACAACACCATCAAAACATATAGGAGTGCTGTGAGGATAACTACAGCATCTGAATTTTACAATCTAATACTTAGAACAATTACATCCCTTCTAAGACCTGCACACAGTGCCCTCTTGGTCCTCACCTCAGGGAAATCACAATGATCAAATGATGCCAACAAGAAGCACTTTGCTGCCTGTTTGTACTTCCGAGCAGCTAGTTCAGCCAAGCCTAGAAACCAGAAAAAAGTTAGTACTCTATGATAGTACACAAAGTAGGAGAAATTGCAAAATCTATGGAGTAGAATGGGCCCCACAAGGTTGCTTGGGCCTTCACTTTTGAAGTGAAACAGACTCTTGGCCAGTATCTGGCATCTTGTAGACTACATTGACTCACACTGGCATCCTCTCTGAAGAAGCTTAGGGAGAAGAAAGAAAATTCAAAACCTAGTCAGCAGTTCTATCTCATCAGTTTTAATATTTCTGCATTTCTGGTGAGAAAATATGACACATGGCAAATATAAGAGAACAAATCAAGCACACTCTGCTGTCAAAGAGCCCTGTGGACAGCTAACAGGCAGAAAGAAGGGCAGAAAAATCCAGGAAGCTGAGGGATTCACTCACCTGCTGCACATTTCAGTTTGGTGAGAATTGCTTGTGTCTGACTGTCTCTTTCTCCTCTTTGCTAGAGGATGGAAAAAAGCAGTAATGAGCAAGTAGTGTGAAAACCTTTTTGATTACAGCTGTCCTTGGGATAGTTCATCCTAACAGTTAACTTACAGATCTCAACATCAAGATAACTTAATTTCACCTGTCTTGGGAAATATGGCAAGAACTGAAATGGATACTGAGGATGGGAAATCTCTTAGCATTTACCATGACTTAGATTTCCTAGGCACATACCATGTGGAGATAAGCAGCAATGAACCTTAAAAGGAATAGTATACAAGTCAGGGAATGGACAGATTAGAGGAAGAACAGACTGAGAGTCTTAGAGGGAACTAATCCTAAAGGGGGAAAGGGAGAAATCCCACTACAAATTTTGGAGACAGAAAGCAAAGGGAAAATGCAAGTTAAAAAGCAGAACCTTACCTCTGCAATTTCTGGTGTAGACTCAGCCTTGCTTACATAGCTCAGAACATGAGACCAATTCTGGAGGTAGACACTGACCTGCAGACAGCCAGAAAGACAGCACAGATCAAGGCATGAATAAACAGTGTTACCTGCATAAGCTCTCTCATTACAGATGCAAGAGGTGTAACTGGGCCCCCATGGACTGCACAATAGGTGTCAGAAAAACTCCAATTACCATTCTCTGCAGATCCTCCTACCTTAATAACATTGAGGCACATGTTGATAACATGTTTAGCACTGGTGCAGTAATCACGGGCTCGCGAGTAACATTTGAGAGCGTTGCTAAGGTCCCCACAGTCAAGGTAATGATCACCTAAGTCATCATGGCCTCTCCTGGAGCACAGGAATTAAAATACCAATGAATTGTGAACTCAGAAAGTGCAGAAAAGAAAAGGGACACAGAGTCAGTTTGCTTGAAACAAGTAACTCAGCACACTGACCTAAGGCACTGAATGCAGTTGACATCCTGTGTTAGGTGCCTGGAAGAGCAAAATGCTCTCCCTTGCTTCAGCAGAGCCTTCTACATCTCACCTGATACTCTCCTTGATGGAGTTCCCTTTGTAATTTTTCAGATCTGTGTCCAGTTTCTCCAGTTTAAGAAGAGCTTTTTTGCGTGTAGCTTCAACCCAAGCTGTGTCAAGAGGAGGGGGTTCGACTCCACTATCAGGGACAGCATCAGGTGTGTTCTGCAGTTCTCTGAAAAGAAAGAGTTTGAACTGGGCTATTATGCTGCAAGCTTTTCAAAACAGAGGTCTGATAAGTACATGGCACCGTTATCCTAACAAATGGTACCACATACACCAAACAGACCAAAAAAAAAAAAAAGGTGGGGAGGGGAAAGAAAAGGAAAAAATGGCTGCTATGATTTGCAGTGAAATAGCAACAGAAGCATCAGATGTTTACAAATTCTTCTCAAAATTACCCTAATGATCCTTTGTAGATATTTTATTAACAAGCAAGTTCTTCTTAATTTTAAAGAAAAAGCCAACCTATTCTATAAATCAATAAGTCATTATGCCACAAATCAAGCAAGTTAGTAACAGTGCTGCAAGTAATTATTACATTCTATTAACTTCTAAAGAGTCATAAAATCCAATCAAACGTATGGGACACAATACACATGTGTTTCTGAGTTCTCTCCCCAACTATGTTGCAAGGGCTTGATAGCAAAGCTACACTGTACAGATGCTACGCTACTTCTTTTAATGAGGTATCTACAATGGAGTGCAAGTCAAAGAAAACCTAATCCTGGAGAGTAATATAACTCCATCGAGCTCAAATCAACATTTTTACTTGCACTGAACTCCTTTTCCAACATTTTAACCAGAAAAACAATTTTTTTTTTAAGCCAACAGTCCTTTCCACATATAAGAAAGTAATGAGTATGCTGTCATATAGACATGGTAAAAGGCTCCCAGAGCAAAACAGACAAGAAATCAGCAAATGTGCATACCAACAAAAAAAAATGTGAAGACAGGAATTATGGATGGATAAGTGAAGTATCAAAGGCAATCATCAACAGACTATCCTTAATTGTAAAGCTGTCATTAGGAAAAAACATGGCAATGATGCAAACATTTAAATAAGGTGTTAATTTACAAACACAAGAGCATCTAGAAGAAGCTTAATCTCCAGAGTTTTCCTTAGGAGAGACAAGTGTGTTCATTAACATTTGAAGCAGCTACAAGGACTAATCTCTCCTCATCACCTACCTGTAGCCCTTTAAAACATTAAGGCTCCACACTGAAATAGTAAGCTTTTTGTGTTTAATCTTCAGAAAAGCACCAAATCTTAGCCTAGAAACATATAGTTCATTGTTATCAAATTCTAAGGGCCAAGATAATTTGTATAAGCAACATTCCACTATTACGTGCAAAGTTTCCTCCTGTGGCACATCTGTCTTAATACAGTCAAAGCAGCTCTCCCATGTTCCCATCTCTTTCTCAGTACCTGGTGGCCTCAGACAATTTTCTGTGGATTTCCTCGTACACATCAACATTGAAAGTTCTCTGGACAAAYGACAGTGCCATCTTGAGAGCCTCCACTCGCAGCTGTGGGCAGTGATCAGCAATAAATTGCAGCCGCTCAATTCGCATAAGACCGCTGTAACTCGATGCATACTGCTCCAAATCCTGCAAACAAGATCTGGTCTCAGAAGGCAAAGATGGCAACACTAACTCACACTGTGACTTTGCCCGGATTTCATCATTTGAGCTGAAGTTTCCCAGACCAGACACCCATCCTTGACAGTTTTTCCCTAAAAAATAGTTTCCAAATGAGAATTTGCACTCTTTTACTCATACTAACTTCTTAAAACATCTCCTTAGAGAACTACTAGGATCACTTACTTTTGGGGAAGGATCTGAGATTTACAATTCTGAACATGTAATAAATTTTAAGCCTTTGGGAGAAGAGCTAAAAATCACTTTACATGTGGCCAGTAAAGACATGCTAAAGCCTTGCTGGTAGATTTCCCAAAGAAAAGAAGTACAAATGTAAACAAACATAACAATGTTCAGGGCCAAATCTAGCACTTGGGCATCAGGAAACACTAGATTCGGGTTGCCTGTCCACACTTAATTTGTTCCCTTCTGTGTGCCAAAATTAAGACACAGTTATAGATGTCATGATCACATTTTCTAACGTGACTCTTCCGTGATTTAGTGAAAGAATGAACTTACTCTGAGACTGAAACAGGACTGTGTGCACTGAAGACCTGTCTTTAGGATTCCTGCTTTATTTGCTGCAGAATCTGAGAAATACAAAAGCAGGAGCATTCCTTCTTCCAGTGTTTCATGTCTGAGGCTGCACAATACTCCTGACATCTCTGAGCAATTTCAACTTTACTCCTCGACTCTTTGAATGTCAAAGGGGTATTATGTTCCTTCACATCATATAATCATGGTGAAAATAAAATCCCTAATGTCTGTGAAACATTCAGATGCTATACTAACAAGCAAGACAAAAAGGCTAAAAACATAATTACATCATCATTCTATCTTCAGAACAAAATTTAAATGCAGTGAAATCAAACAAGGTATCAGCCCATACACTGAATAAAGAATTAATGAGGGCTGTGCAGAAAACAGTGAATGACCATATGACAACTGTATTACAAGGCACAGGGACAAGAGGGGCAAATTGGAGCTTCAGAGGTTATATGAGATCCAGACCTTTCCAACTGAGTGCTTTATTTTGCAATTTTAATGTTGCTTTAACCTTTTTTTTAATTAACATTTTTGTTCTCTTCTGTGGCATTCATCTCCCACTACTGCAGAACTGATACACAGAAATTGGCCAAAATCTCAAACCATGAATTAAAAATTGAAGAAACTGATACTAGCAAATGCAGCCCTTAACAACTTGACAGCTCTGTGAGTTTTAGCCAGTCTCCAGAGGATCACGACACAAGGAAAGAATTCTATCCTAATTATATACTTAAAGCATCTGAGCTTAGCTCTGCAGAGAAAAGGACACATCTTTAAATAAAGGAAAGATGTCTCTATAAGTAATCAGAGATGTACTAAACGTTTCAGAATGCAATCTATATCAAGCAAACAGCACACAGCAAACCACAGCACAGCACTTCCTCCTTCATCAGAAAGCGGAGTAGAGAGCAGACAAAGAGCTACAGAAGAAGTCACTGTTATTCTTATCACACCTTGCTTACAAGAGAGTCTATTAATTTCTAAACAGAAATTTGACAAGGAGTAAAATGAAGGCATCTTCCAAAAACCTGAAAGGAAGAGGCCATGCCCAAGAAATGTAACCCTTCTGCCTTCAACCAGCACATACCAGAGTGGGGTTTTCCACCACATAGTTGATATCAGGTGCATTCTGCTGATCTTCTTGTGGATCTACGTCAATCTGCATGGGCTCTACTGCACCCTAGAACAGCAAATTTAGTCAAAAGTAGCTTATTACATTTGAGCAGGAAACAACTATGTGACTCAATCTGTTAAAGACTTACTTAAATACACATGAAATTATAAAAATGAAAGACTACCCTTCAGCTTTTATACATATTCATGATTTTTTTCTAGCGATGCCATTGCTCAGCATGAAGCTTCCTCTAAAAAAAGCAGCACTAATTCTCACCTTTCATACAGAGCATTTTCCTTCTTTCAGAAGTTCATCAAGCAAGTGATAAGGCATCAAAGTGAAGGGGTCAGTATACCTGATGCTACATAGCATCTCAGGGTGCATGCTAAATTCCAAAAGACATTCCATTTCTCTTTCTTGAGTGAGAGTTGGGGTTTCACCCACTGTCAGCTCACATACTGATTTGACTCGCGTCTCCAAGATTTAAGAAAAATCTCACAAAATTTGAAGTAAAGCAAGGAAAGTGCATATAAGTTTGTGTCAAAATTTGCCATTTTTTGTATGAGGGAGAGGGATGGAGTACCAAAGGAGAGTCTAATTGTCCAGATAACCACTCAGGAAAACAGCATTGCCAATATTGTTTAGGTTGCCATGTACCAAGACCATTGCTTTTCCCACCTTTATCCAATTTATTTCTTTGCTTAAGTGTTGTGGTTGCTTTTTTGGGGGCTGTATTTGCCTACCACAGAAAAATCTGATCTATGACTTAGATGCCTTAGGATCCAGCGTTACAGAAACTAACAATAACTCCAGCTAGTGAAACAGAATGACTTGTGTCCTGCCACCCTGGTAGGCTGTGCTCTGCATTTCTTCCTAAACTCCCAGATGAGGAAAAGCACAAGTGGATTAAAAGACTCACTAGGAGATACAAATTGAGACATTTTCAAGCTAGCTATTTATTTTGGAAAGAAAATAAAAGGTTTACTTAATAACTACTCACAAAGCAAATAAAATAACGCTCACTCCCCAAGACTTTCTGAGCCCAGAAGAGTGCCCTGTTTGAAGGTACCTCATAAAGCATCGTACAAGCTGACAAGCTGGCACTCAAGCTGAAGTCTCCTGCCGTACTCGGGAGGAAGAGATCTGACCTACTGCTGCAGGGGGTGCAGTACAGATCTGTCACTGATGAAGAAGCTGAGGTGGGTGCTGAACTATCCCTCATCCTGTCCTGACTTTCTGCACCCCCTCGCCCTGATACAGAACTTGCTGGCTGCTAAAGGGAAGAAAGACAGTTAACTCGCAAAGGGAACAGCTGCGTGGCTACAGAAGTTTCAGGTTCAGCAGAGCAACCCCCTTCGGGCTTCTACCGCTTTACCTCTTTACTGCGGCCCCTCTTCACGCCCGCTTTATTGCGCCCTTCTCTACCACCCGAGCTCCAGCCACAGCGCACACAGAGCGAAAAATAACCAGGGGGCCGCTGCGGGGCCCCTCGGCTGCGCGCGCTCGCCACAAACGGCGGCGGCGGCACAAACGGGTCCCGAAGGGCCGGCGACTGCGCCGCCGCTGCGGGGGCAGCGGGGTCGGCGGCGGGCCCGTACCTGCAAGTTAAAGACCTGGACGGGCAGCGGCATCCTTCCCCTCGCACCGCCGCTTCCGGCTGACCTCCCAGCGTCTACCTCCGGCCCAACTTCCGCTTCCGGTCGCGCGCCGCCGCCAGACCGCATCCGACAGGTGAAGCCCTTAAAGGGCCCGCGGCCCACTGCCTGCCCCCCTGCCGCCGGCGGGCGGGACCGCGCCGCATCACTGGCCG
>NW_020450901.1:478519-487548 GCF_003343035.1 Apteryx rowi | reverse complement strand
CGCCGCCGGCCCCGCGGAGGGGCCGCCTTGGGCCGCCCGGCGGCCTTGCCGGAGAGGGCCTGGAGCTGAAGGACATCTTCATCGCGGTGAAGACTACGAGGAAGTATCACAGATCGCGGCTGGACTTGCTCTTCCAGACGTGGATCTCCCGGGCCAAGGGACAGGTGAGGGCTCCCGTGGAGCCGGGGCGGCCGCCGGGCCTCTCCTCTCCTCGCCTCTCCGCCTTCCCCGCGGCCCCGGCTTCTGCGCCGAGCGTTTCCCTGCGTGCGCTGAAGGCATCTCTCCTTGTACGATTGAGGAAAACAAGGTTATCCAGATAGTTAATCTGAACGTATTTCTGAAAAAAGAGGTTGTTGCTGGTTCGTGTAGACCAATTTCTTGCTATTTGGGATCACTGGTCCTATTGGAAACCGTTTGCTGAATTTTGTATGAGAGAGGAAAACAGTAAGTGATAATGGAAGTTCTCCGGGGCTGATAAGCCTGAGCCAGTACTTTGGACAAAATAGTTCAGTGATTGAGTTTTCTATAGAAAAAACACAGAATCGGTTTCCTTGTTTGGGATTTTCATTGCATTTAAGCATATTAATGCGGTCCTGTCCAGCAGTTGGGGCAGGATACTGTTGCCACCTGACACTTTCCATCCTGACTTTCTTTTCTTCTAACTTGCTTAATAATTGTGGAATGACTCCTAGCCAGAGAAAGGAGATGAAGTTGCAGAGGGATATATTGCCAAAACCACTGTCTTTCCTAATTGGAAAATAGTTATCTGTACCCTGAGATGAGGAGAGTAAAATCTTGGATGCTTTGCTGGAACGGCTTTCTTTGTTTTGGTTTGCAGGGCAGAATCTTGTCAAATAAGGCAAAAGCAAAAGTTTCTGTTTTTTTTCCCCTCTCTCTATGAAACAAATTAATGAGATAAAATACTCATAATTCTGACTTGGAACTGAGCAAAGTTGAAATTAGCTTTCAAAATCCTCAGAAAGGAAAACACCTTCTCCGCCCCCCCCCCCCTTATTTTTTGTCTTCCACAGACATTTATATTCACTGACTGGGAGGATCGGGAACTACGCCTAAAAGCAGGTGAGCTGTGTTGCTTAGATGCATGCTGTTCCCTAAAAGGCTGTATTTCATGCGGTGCAAGCAATTAGGGAAGTTAAGGTGAAAGCTTTCACAGGAGAAAATGCTGTTTTTATTTACCTTGTGGACAAGATCCCTGGAACTTCCTGAATGCTGTTCACCAGGTTCACCTTTGCACCTATTTCCTTCCTGTTAATAAGCTTCAGTCTATCTGGTCAAAAGTTATATTAGGCATTTTCTTTGCAAATTGTCACATGGTACTAGTTATGTGCCCTGCACTCTAAACACATTTTCATGTACTCGGCAGTTGCATGCCATATGGACAACCCATGAGCCCTGCCTGACCCATAGTCTACTCTACACATGTGCACCATATGCACTTCGGATGTAGACTTCTAGTGCCAAATGTGTCCTTTGTCTTTTTTGGGCTGCACATGCATCCCAAACCTGACAGGCTGACCTTTATTTCCTAGGGGATCACATGATCAACACCAACTGCTCTGCTGTCCATACCCGGCAAGCTCTCTGCTGCAAGATGTCTGTGGAATATGATAAATTCCTAGAATCCGGGCAAAAGTAGGTGAAATACATTGTTCTGTTTGTTCTATTTCTTACAGTTCTGTCTTCACAGGAAACTTCAGGATTCTTCTCTGCTCCAGTAAGGAAGGTAGCATTAGCTAAAACCTGGTGATAAGCATAGGGAGGAAGGGAGCACAGCAGGAGACAAGTGTCATCTGAAAGGCAATGAGGATGATAACCTAGAGGGGGTTATTTGTTTCAGCTTCTTTCCAGAATTAGGATCTGTTGGTGTTTTCAGATTCCAAGCTCTGTTATCCAGGACAGTGGGAAATGCTTTCTGCTCCAAGCCTGAAAGACTAAGACTCAACTCTAAACCTGTAACTCAGTTCTTTAACACTGCTCCATAGTAACTTTCTTCTTTTTGTTTGAAGATGGTTTTGCCATGTGGATGATGATAACTATGTGAATCCACGGACTCTCCTGCGTCTCTTATCTGCCTTCTCGCACAGCCAGGATGTTTATGTGGGGCGACCAAGTCTGGACCACCCCATTGAAGCAGCTGACCACGTTCAAAGTGATGGATCAGTAAGCATGCTTTGTAATTAGGCTGAGAGACATCCTGACCTTTCAAGCTTTTAAAAGCCTTGACAGTTCATAGGATCCCCTATAAAAACAGCTGACTTAATCTGCAAGCAATGAATCTGGTATTAGTCACTGTCAGAGACAGTCTACTTGCTTAAATGGACCTTTGCTCTGATCTCACATGTGCTGCTTATGTACAACAGAGTTGTCTCCTGGGTGAATATCTTTCTCTTTCTTTGCTCATGTATGCTTGTGCTCTCCCTCACACTAAGGTGAGGAGGCCCCCCTCTCCCTTGCTTCGACTCTTTCTTTTCCGTTAGCAGTGTGGGGTGGGGTTTTTTTGTTGCTGTTTTTTAGAGCAGTGTCACATTGGTATCATCTTGAACCAACCTCAGATGGGTGACAAAGGCATGCTGGTCATTTTAAGGCATTTCCAATACTGAGTGGTCACTGGGTTTCCAGGAAGTGGAAGCAAACATGTCTCAATCAGAAGCTAAAGGACAAGTTCTTACCCTGTCCCCTATACTGACAGGCCTAAAGATAAATCTGCTCTCCAGAAAGTCAGTTCTAAAGCAGCTTGTTAGGGAAAACTCTGCACAACAAAATAGTCTCCTTGGACTTGGAGCCAAGCAACTAACTGAGTGCCTTTGATTTCTTAAGGAAGACTGAGCTGGCTGTGACCCTTGGCTAGAATAACCAGGGGACAGCTGGAGCTGGGTGGGAGTGGGACTACAGTTTCCCATTTTCATGTCTGCTCCATCAGTTGTGTTAACTTGATAGTTCACCTGGTGTCAGTTCCAGAATGGAGTTTCCTTTGAGAGAACAGCCAGCTGGGCTTTCAGCAACCTAAAAAAATAGGGTTAATATGTAGTCTTGTTCTGATTCAAGTGCAGTATCTGATATCCTGTAGGGACTGTAGTTCCCCTCCCTGTCCAGCCAAATGGGGAAAAGTTGATTATCAGTAACTCGTACGTGTTTGTTTTTCTTGCTGCTCTTTGGAAGACAACTGTGAAATTCTGGTTTGCCACGGGTGGAGCAGGGTTCTGTATCAGCAGAGGTCTTGCCCTGAAGATGAGTCCCTGGGCCAGGTAAACACTGCTCATAGCTGAGCTCCACTGATACATGTTTGGTACAATTTAAAGTGTATTTGATCATGTCTCCTATACTCCGTCTTACAGCCTAGGTAATTTCATCAGTACCGCAGAAAGAGTGCGTCTTCCCGATGACTGCACTATTGGCTACATCATTGAAGGGCTACTGGAGGTGAAGCTGTTGCACAGCCCATTGTTCCATTCACATCTGGAAAATCTGCAGAGACTACAAGGCGAGTCTGTGCTGCAACAGGTAGGGTTAAGCTTCATGTCCTGTCCTTATGTTATACCTCAGTCTGATTGGAAAGAATGCTCTCTATAGACACAGCACTTTTAGCAAAAAAGGATGTCTACATAGTTGCTCAGAGCTGTGTCCCGTCTGACTCCTTCATTCAGGTAACTAGCACGCTTCCTTCCTAGTCAATTAGGTCATATAGCTGTCCCTTCCTCTGGTCATTTCCGCTACATTTAGAAGGAGACAGGGAGAACTGTGTGTAGGCTAATCTTTATTTTTCATGAGCTACAGTAGCAGCAGGTGTAGAAAGAGGCAACATTTACAGTTTGCCTGTTATGTGAGAAAGTACTTGTATCTTGTACCTTGTACCTAACAAAGCCTCAGTCTTAATTCATGCCATATTAGTATTGCATCTGTAGCATGTACCACCTCTAACTAGGATATGGTTCAATGTTTGATCATGTTTAGAATGACTTGTCTAGATCTCAAGAAAATAAGCTTCTCAAGAAACTTAATCAGTGTTCTTGGCGAAAATCACATGCTTTTCTTTTATTAATTGCTCGTGTACCTTTTCACTAACGAACAGTAGATGGAGCTATAAGGCTAYCCAGAAGCTTTGTCTGATGGTTATTTATTGGCATCGTGAACAAACGAGTGACATTGTCCCTATGTGCTTATGTTTTCCTGGCAATTTTATTACGCAGCAGAAATGTACGTTTGGGGCCAAATTCCTGCATGATGTAACCTCTCTCATGTTAGTGAAGTTACTGTAGGCCAAATACCGCTTTTTGTCGATGATCGCTTTTTCTCTAAGACTGTAATAGCTAATCCAAAATCTGGGAGTTCTACAATTTGACAGAAAACAGAAGTCTTATACCTTGCACCTGCAGACTTCTTAATACAGTGCTTCTTTGGAAGAATAGCACTGAATTGGAATTCCAGAGTTCTAAATTTTGTTGCCAAGTTTGTCATATGGTAGTCATTAGCATGCCACCTAATATCCAAGTGTTTCTGTTTTCCCTCTATGCTAAGACACTACTACTTGCAGACTTCGGACAATGTCTGGTGAGGATGAACGTATGGGGGTTTTTTAGTTAAGGTACAGATACTTGCAGGATTGGTGCTACTGTGAAGTTTACAAATGTAACTGCCCTTATCCTTCAGGGTAATGCAACTTTCAGCTCTTCTGTTTATTCTCCCAGATCTCCTTTGAATGAGCAGTGGTTTACTTTGATAGCTACCATTCAATGCCAATATTGCTTATGTCAAAAAAACTCACTATCTTTCAAATGTAATCTACCATTCAGATCAGACAGGATCTCTGGAGTCTTTCTTCATACCTCAGTAATAATCCTGCCTTCCCCCCACTCAGTTATTCTGTTTGTGTTACAGTTTCTGAATATTTGCCTTTCCAGGTAACCCTAAGTTATGGGGACCCTGAGAACAAACACAATGTTGTGAGCGTGGGAGGAGTGTTTGGCCTGCAGCAAGATCCAACCCGGTGAGTGTCTGCTTCCAGAACAAGATCTCCCTGCCCTGTTTATGTTTATCAACTGCAAGATGATCAAATCCACTGATGGGGGTTATTTTCTCATGCTAGCTCTTATCAGTGTGCCAAAGACAGGTAGAACCACTTTCTCAGCTCTATTACAGCTGCACGTTCAATGCTAATATGTTCCTAGTCTGGAGAATTCCAATCTCATATTGTTTCTTTTTTTTTTCTTCACAGATTTAAATCTGTCCACTGTCTTCTCTATCCTGACACTATTTGGTGCCCCACTAAGAAGATATCTTAATCTTTGACCAATTGTTGGCACTTGTATCTTACCTACTTTGCTTAAGACAGCAGTTGTGATGAATTTTTTTTTTTTTCTGGGAGGAAGACAAACAGAAATACCTACAAAGGAGGGAGACAGACTGTATTTACAAAAGCAAGACTTTGATCAGATAATTATGGCAAAAAGGTGTGGTTTGTTCACCTGCTGCCTGGGACATTCCAGAAGAAAAAAGTTTTCTACTCCTTGCTCTTTGGTCCCTGTGTCTATCATGTGAATCTGTGCAGCATTGTTACTGTTATGGGCTTTTAGAGGCAGTTGTCTTAAAGCTGGAGTGCTGTAGCAGACTGTAGTCCCCATGGTGACGAGAGGTGTAGGGGAAGAGTTTTCACTTGTCTTTCTTGGGAACAGAATTATTTAAGAGCTTCTGTGGCCTGACATATTAAATTGTCTCTGCCTGTGGGCCAGAACAGGGTCTGTTTGTAAACACCAGGAATCCTAGAATTGCTGGGGTAAACAAGGCTGAAAGCCTTTGCTGTGGAGAAACCCTGTGTAGGGGTAAGCTGGCTCAGGACCACATAGGAATTGCTTACAGTGCATGTTCTCCCCAGTAGTCCGTGAATGTACCTCCCATGGAGGTGATGTCAGACTTGGCTCTCTTACCAGGTGAATGGTAGTGGCTGTTGATTATGATGGTGGTCTGCCAGGTCCAAAGGTGGCTTAGACTATTCCCTTGATATTTGATACTGAAGAAATATTTGTCAGACTAGATGGTAATCATTTCTTCTGCTTTGCCCACAGCAGGTTATCTGAGCTAGAGCATGCTCATTGGTTGATTAAACACTCTGTTTTTGAAGTCCTGCTGTATCCTTTGCTGTCTGTGAAGGAAGAGGAACGCTAGATAGCTGTAATGCCCCGAGGAAATCTTTAATGATGTGTGATTTGAGGACCTCTAATTGTATGACTGTGGTTCCCCCACTTCAGCTTCTTAAGTGAATCTTTTGAGGTCTAGGTCTGTGTTTACTTTTACTCTACATTTTAATGTTTCAATAAATACTTCATGCAATCAATAAAAGACTGCACAGTTGCACAAAAGCAGAAGTTCAATGCTGCTGCTGCTTTTTTAAATAAAGTAAGTTTTGAAAGTGGAAAGAAAGGGGGCTCCATATGTTTACATTTCTGTTAGCTTAAACTTGGCCATGTGCACTCCCTACCTGACATGGTGAAGAACCACATTAAGTTAGTTTTGCTAAACCACTGTTTATTCTCACAGACTTTTCAGAAAATACTTGCTGGTTACTAGCCTTAAGGTCTGAGGCAAAATTAAGGGAAGAACAACAGAATGATATTGTTAATCACAGTTCCAGGTTGCACAGCTAAAATGTCAACCTAGCAGGTTTTGGGTTTCTAAACTGCTGTGCCTAGCTGTACTGTGGGCTTCAGCTAGTTGCTTAACTTCCTGCCACTTGAAAAGTGGAATAATATAGGTACACACCTGCAGTGTATTCAGGTGTGAAGCTTAGCAGAGGTGTCAGCTTTCTAGAAGATACTGTTCCCTGCACTCAGTATTTTTACCCATGTTAACATGAACCTTTTAGCATTTAACTGGGCACATTCTCCTCCCTGTGTGGTTTTAGTTAATTCCACTGAGGAGTAAACAGACTCCTACTTGCTACAATCCTGGAACCAACTCTTAAATTTCTTCTCTCCTTCATCCCTAGCAAGGCAGTGCAAATACCGTTCTTTGACCATGAGAATGATCTGATTCACTGCAGCACTTATTCCAATGTCAGAGTCCAGCTAGCACAGTGACTATTTCATAACAGGTACATGCGTAACACTGACAGTCTGTTACAGAGGATAGAGTAGGACTTGCGGAATAGTTGGCTATGGGATGTTCTGCCTGTGGGATGTTCTACCTCTCCATTAGGTCTGCTCACTAGAACTGAGGTGTCCTGTGGTTTTATAATTTGTCATTAATAGCTGTGGAGATTCCTGGTATCCATATAAATACCACTGCTTTTTAAAACATTTGTTAGGTTCTTGTTTTCAACCTCCTACAGCAGAAAGCTGTAAAGCTTCATGAGCTCTTAAGTTTATCCCCAGACATAAATTTTGAACTCTTTTCTGTTGGAGTTCCTCTTCCACTGAGAGCAGCTTCTTGTCAGATACTGCAGTGTGGAACAAGTAGTAATCATTGCTGCAAACTGCAGTTCAAAACCAACACCACTTCATACTGATGGCAGCAAAACTGAATTGTAGAAGTTTCACACTGTGTATTCACTAATCATCTTAAATTTAGTATGYTGCCTGTTTGGCATACCTAATGCTCATAGGGTGTTTATTAAGCTGAAAAGGGACCACGTTCTTTGGCATGGCAATACAGAACTGTTCAATGTGTTCAAGCTTCTTTTAAGACTTCGAAGTGTTGACAATACAGTAGGCTTTATGGATATATCAGGATGGAGCTTTTCAATTAAACTAATGTCTCATACACAAAATGATTCTATACAATAAATATTTACATATGTGAAAAGCTGTGTTTTCTGTTGTGTTTCTTTACCATAAACAGACAATAAGACCTGTACTGCAGAAAATGGAAGCCTCTGTCAGACTTTGTGCCAAGTATACTTGGGTGTGCTTAAGAAGGAATATGGGTGAGAAGAAGCCTTGCAGCTGATGATGATACCAGAGTAAAGTAAAATAAGTGGAATAAGGAGTAAATTAACTAACTGTTGTAAATCTATCTCAGCACATACTAAACATGCCACAGCAGCTCTGAGAGTCCTCAGAAAGCAATAGCTGAATCATGCAGTATTACAAGCAGACCTCTGCATCTATCACTGAAGCATGTTAATAGGCTGCATAATTGTCCTTGGTGCTCCACTGCTGCACAGTGCCAGCACTGCAAAGCAGGGGAAAGCTGGAGCTGCCTCCCTCACTATCATCAGAACTAAGATATGATGCAGTAGCTTATCATTTTTGACTGCTTAACTATTTCTAGTCTGTTTGCTTCTGTTGTACCTTGGAGCACGCTGCTGTTGTCACAGGGGTGCTGCATGAGAAATCCTGTGTGCCTAATACCTCAGGCAAGTGGATCCTGCATCTGTGCAGCTGATTTCCTAGGCATTGATGATTAGTCCAGGGCAGTTCACAAACTTCATCAGCAACTTCCAGTTATGAGGTGAAGCAGATCCTTGCACTGTCTCATAAAAAGCCTGTTTTTTCTGTGGCCTCTCACTATGGTGCTTTAGCGAGAACCAGAGCCAAAAAAGTGAGCTCTGGGTGCCTGTCTCCTGGTAGGGGAGCCCGGAGGTGGCCTCGGCGGGGGCACCCCCCTCTCTGGGGATGGGGCTGCAGCGACCGGGCCCGGCTCTGCCCTTCTCGCGGGCGGCTCGGACCCGCCGGGCCCGTCGCGGGGTGGTGGCTCCGCCGGACCCGGGTGCTGCAGGCTCGGCCGTTCCCAGGGCGCGGGCCGCTTCCCCCCTCCCCCCCCCGGCCGGGCCCGCTCCACACCCCCCCCTCGGCGGGCCGGGAGCGGAGCGCTGTTTACCTCAGCGCGGGCGCTGATTGGCCGGCGGCGGCGCGCGCGCCGGAGGGGCGGGCGCTTTAAACGGCGGCGGCGGCGGCGCGCGCGGGTTGAGGCTTTGGAACGGTTTCAACGGTCGCTCTGAGGGGAAGGGCGCGCGCGGGGGGAGGGGCCGCCGTCCCCCCCCCAAGGGCCCCTTTGTGCAGGGCAGGGCCGCCCCC
>NW_020450901.1:470131-478148 GCF_003343035.1 Apteryx rowi | reverse complement strand
TGAGACCACCCTTGCCGCAGTGTCCCGGCATCGAGCCCCTGTGCCTGGACCTGGCCGACTGGGAGGCCACGGAGGCGGCGCTGCGCACGGCGGGGCCCTTCSAGCTGCTGGTGAACAACGCGGCCGTTGCACTGCTGCAGCCCTTCCTGGAGGTGACCCGCGAGGCCCTGGACCGGTGAGTGCCGCCGTCCCGCACGGCCGGAGTGGTGCCCCTGGCCTCTGCTCCGCCTTGCACCAGTGGCGGAGAGGTGTTCTGTGCTGATCTTTAGCAAAACAGTGAACACACACAAAATTTGTGACAAAGCTTTCCAGAAATTGGTATCTGTTATGAAGGAAAGTACCTGGTGAGTAGGCACCAGTGTCTCTCTCACACACACTTCTGGATTGCCTTTAATATTCACTTTCTCAGTGGTTTATTGTTACTGGTTTTGACTGCTTTTCTTTACTATACTTCAAGTAATCACCTTTTACCCTGTTTTTAAACATCAGAAAGAGCTAAGTGAAGCACTGAGCCTATTTCATGCTGTTACTGAGTAGCCAGAACCTTGCAGCTTCACCTCTTACACTGCAAGGCCCCTCTAGCCAACCTGGCTGGAAGAGAAGAGTGCCTTTTGCTGTTAACTAAGCTATTTACCCAGATCTCCCAGGCTAGCGCTGACCCAGTCCCTCCTATATTGAAACACAATTGTTGATAACACAATTCAGCTAGAGAAGACAAAGCTAGGTAAAGGAGTATAAGACAGTGTGGAAAATTAAAAATTATTTTCTTCAAAAACAAAATGTCATTTGTAAAAAGAGCCCCAGTTGGGTGTGAGCTTTATGCTACGGGATATGGTGAATCTGAGAAGATGGATCATGCTTTGTCCCTTCATTAAAAATGGCAAATGTGTGGCTATATTAAAGAATTGATTGATTTGTAGCTAGATTATAAAATGCACAGGTTCTACTTAGATCATTGTGTAGAACGGGCTTGTGACAACCTGACTAAGGAAGGCTTATATGGCAAATACAAGAAATGCTGTTTCTACACATCATATAGCAGATTTATTTGTTGCTTTAAAGCCTTGTGAAGGTTTGATTAGCCTAAGAGGAGACACTGGCTCAGGCCCAGGCCTCTCTGTTTAAACTTTAATGAAGGTACTAGATCAGTCTGCCAAAGAACACAGTCCTGCTAGAAATAATGTGAAGAAGCAGACTGCACCTTTCCCTCTGCACAGGGGAAGAGGTCACTAAATAGCTTACTTGTGATGACTGGTTATTGCTGAAAGTGAGTGTAATCAGTCTTACTAGCCAGTCAGCCTGGCATTTCTATCTATGTTCTAGAGTTTCACCCAGTGTTTCCAAGGTTCTAGCAGCACTTGTCCTCTCTCGCCTCCCAAAAACAATTCCTCTCTGGCCTGGGCTGCAACTGCTTTGTAACTTTTTGATTTGATTTATTTGTAGGTCTCTTGATGTGAATCTTCGGTCTGTGCTTCATGTTTCCCAGGTGAGGAGGAATTATGACTACAGTTATCTCAGTGAGCAACAGTGACTAAGTTGTTTGGCAGAGTGGACATAAGTCTCTACTGGAGGCAAAAGGGACTGTAACCCAAAGTTAAACCTGACAATTTGTGCATATTGTCCCTTCACTCTCTTGCTTTGTCTCTCTCTCTCATTTTAGAAAGTGTGAGGCCTCTAAGACTTATTTCCTCTTGATATTTTTGGCTTTCTTGTCTACTGTAATATCCCAGGAAGATTCCCACTGAACAGAAGGGTGATTTCTCCCTCTCTGATTCTGGCATCCCTTTGTTTCCAGATTGTTGCTCGGCAGATGATTGCACAAGGGGTGCCAGGTGCAATTGTAAACGTCTCTAGCCAGGCATCTCAGCGTGCTCTGCGGGATCATGCCGTCTACTGTAAGTGTGTGTAGCTTTAACACTGCCTCTCTTATCTTTGACTAGCTGGAGACTCACAGCCACCCAGGTGCTGGCTGCCAATTCTGGGCAGAGTGAAATATCTGTGTGATCCAGATCAAGTGCTATACACTTAAATGCCTCTTGTTTTTCCTTTCTATTGAAGGTTCTACAAAAAGTGCTTTGGATATGCTGAGCAAGGTAATGGCAATGGAGCTGGGACCCCACAAGGTAGGATTCTTTCTGAGAGAAAGAACAGTGTGGAAGCTGAACAAGCACGAGTAGTTCCTCTCAGAGCAGTCTGGTTACATGGTGTGTTTGTTGTTCTTGGTCTCAGATTAGGGTGAACACTGTGAACCCCACAGTGGTTATGACTGACATGGGGAGAATTAACTGGAGTGACCCTCAGAAATCTGCTGCCATGATTAATCGGATTCCGCTGGGAAAGTTTGCAGGTCAGTGGTATAGATTTGTTACCAGGCTCGGCTCTTTGTCATAGCCAAGCTTTCCCCCTAATTGACATCACAACCAGAGGTAACTTGCTTATTTTGCGGGCAAAGTCACAACTCTGTTGAGTGGCTGTAGTTGAATTCATGAATCACTTAATGTGAACAGGCAAGACAACCTATCTCTCCTCTTCTAGAACCCTCTCAGTTTAGGACAAGTGGAATGCACTTACTCTACTATTCATAAATATGATTGAGTGGCAGGGGGAAAGTGCGTAGGTGCTTGCTGTGAACTAAGTATCTATCATGTGATTGCAACAAGGACTTTTGGATGTCCAGCTCTTATTCAGGCTACCCAGCTCTCATCCRGGCTGCCCTGTGTATCAAACCAAGTACAGCCAGGAGGCAGAGATTCTTCCCTGCTTCAATTACATTTAGAGGCCAAAACATACCTTTTGGGATGCTTTCTCTTTCTAGTACCATTTCAGGGGTGCATCAGATGTTGTCTGTTTGATTCCAGAGGTGGATGATGTCGTGAACAGCATTCTCTTCCTGCTCAGTGACAAGAGTGCTATGACAACTGGCAGCTCATTGATGGTTGATGGGGGATTTCTTGTCTCCTAAGATGACACCTGCATTTCACACCTGGCCTTAATTTTCATACTAATACTGCATAGATGTAAACTGGATGGAAAACAGTAAGTGGCACAGACCCCATGTTGCAGGAGAAGAGGGGCAGCAGGGCTGGAACCTGTATGAGAAGTGAGGCAGAAAATTACCCTTAGGAGGCTTCTATATAATAAAGCTCACATACGCCGTCATGGAGAATGTTTATTGCACCAAATAAGGTTTTATCTTTTCACTCTACATGATGATTAGAAACTGGACCTGTCTTTGTTCCAACCCTCTCCCCCCACAACCCTTTGGAAGCTCTCCCTGTTCCATCCAAATCCATAGAGTCCACCTTCACTTTCAGTGGGAAGGGAAGGGAGAAGCTAGCAGACTCCTCATTGCTTCCTTCACTGTCTTTAGTAGAAAAAAACAAAACAGAGGCAACAACCGCAGCCCTGCTCTGCAGAGACTGGATTGTGGGGGGGAGGCCCTGCTAAAGACTGATGAGGAGGGAGCAGCACCACGCTGTCCTATGGTGTGCGCACATTAAAAGGCAAATACATCGACTGCACAGGGCTGTTTCACTCACTGAGTTTGGTTAGTACCCAATAAAGCACCTAATGATTAGTTCTTCAGCTTTGCATCTCATTTATTTTTGACCCCTTCAAGAGCTGTTTTTGATTCCTGTAACAGTCTCAGGCACATATCTGCTTGAGCACCGATTTATTAGCCACAGCAGGCTGGGCAAGGAGACCCTACTACTCTCCTAGCTGCTCTTGTCATTCAACACCATTTATATCAGCTTCTTCCCCACTCCCACAAGGATCTTCACCACCTGTTTCACCCTGCAGGTATAAAACAGGTGTTTCCAACACAGGATGGATGTCTCAGCTCTTTCAGCTTGGAGTTCAGGAGAGTCACAACAGCCTGTTGCCCCAAGGAGCTACCTTGCCTTCCCCACTGTACCTCCCCTGAGGGCTCCACAGCCCCCCAGCTAGTCTCCTGCCCCCACTGCCCCTTCACATCAACACTGACGTTAAATCAAAGAGACATTTAAAAAACACTGACTTCGTACATGATGAAGGGCCCTACACATCCCAGCCCCCTCCAGAAACACTCAGCTAATACGCAATCTGTCAGAGGACAGCAACATGCTGAGCCAGCACCTAGGCCACAGCCCTCAGAACACGGTGCACTTTTTGCCAGGCTTCTTCACAGGCGGTGGGCAGAGCACAGCCCGGATGGCTTCATCAAACACCGTCTTCAAGCCCCGCTGCGTCAAGGCAGAGCACTCGAGGTACTTTACCGACCCTAGGGGAAAGAGAGCTCCAGCTCAACCACTCCAGTCCTACCAGGTAATAATGTCCCTCACCCAGTCAAAAAAACAAACAAATAAACAAAAAACCCTCAACCCCCTAGGGATTTGCCAGCACATTTGACTCACCAATCTCCCGAGCCATGGCCAAACCCTGGGGGTAGGTGATAGGGGCCAGTTTCTTATCACGTAGCCTTTCAATGGTGTCCTTATCATCCCTTAAGTCCAGCTTGGTGCCCACCAGAATGATAGGTGTATTTGGGCAATGGTGTCGGACCTCAGGGTACCACTGAAACAGAGAGGCCAGATGAGAACAGTAGCTATGGGAGGAGATGCAGCCACACAGATGCTTTTACTATTAGGAGCAAGGTTTTTAGTAATATCTGTCATGCTGGCAACACTTGAACAGGATACTTCTGCCTACAGTTCTGAATATGCTCTGTGAAAAGAGACTGGTGTAGATGTAATAATGAAGGCACAGAGACAGGGAATCATGACAGACAGTATCAGCCAGCTCAGCACACACTGATTCCCTTAACTCCATTTTAGCTTCTAGGACATCCCATCCCTTATCTTCTTTAAGGCTCAGATTCCAAAAGGCAAAGACTTAGCCAAAGAACTCATTAATACAAGTAGGCCCTTCTCAAACCCTACAGACTATGAACTTCCCTCTCAAAAAATGAGTGCTATAGATTATGGCATTGTAAGTGTGATGCTGAGTGGGACATGGGACTTCACTGGTTCCTCCCTTCTACTGCTTCCCTTGGCAGGAGAACACATTACCTTGGCTCTGACATTCTCAAAGGAGGCTGGACTCACAAGGGAGAAGCAGATCAAGAAAACATCCTGTGGGGAAACAAGAGTCAGTCATGTGGAAAGGAACAGCTAGAGATAATGGAGGGAGGGTGGAAAGGGAGCTTTACAGAGGACAACCTCCTCTCACCAACGAGGACCGTGGTTGTAATAAACTGTTCCCCATTAAGGGGACAAAAATAATTCACAGAGAGGAGAGATGGACTTTGGGTATATGACTTCATCTTGATGCACAATACTGGGCTCTACATGTTAAGAGCCTGTGGCCACAAATACCTTAACTGTGGTATGCTCTTCACACCTAATGGTGAGGACAGCAATCACTACAGGCAGGGAAACACTACCAGTGCAGCCCAATAGTGAGCTGTGCCATTGAGAGAAAATGGGAATGTAGAACATTGTTTGGCTGCATAGAAGCCCCACTACATTCCTTGCACCAGACCCTGCCAATGGCATGTGTCACTGTTCAAACACCATTACAATGTAGGGACTAGAATGGGATGATCTGCTGGGAGAATTTCAGCTGTGATCCTCCTTAAACAATCAGAATTTTGGCTGCAGCTGCAGAAACTTAGACTTTCCTTAAAGGAAAGAAGCCTGCTTACAATCTGGCTGTCCTTGGGAGCTGCCCTGTCCCCAACAGGGAACAGTTACAAGTCAGTCCAAGCCCAGCACTCACCGTCTGTGGATAAGAAAGAGGCCGCAGTCGGTCATAGTCTTCTTGTCCTGCTGTATCCCAGAGACCTAGGTTCACTGGCTTTCCATCTACCATGACATTGGCAGAATAGTTATCAAACCTGCCAACAAAGAATCCTCATCAGTGAAAATCCTGTTATGACCCACATGTGACTTATATGAAATCCATGGGGGTGGTGAATCAGGAGGGGACACTGTGGAATACAGTTCCAGTGGGGGGGGTGCCCTGCCCTCCACACACACACAGTCATACCAATGGCATCGTCCTCACATGTGCAGTTCATAGCCTTCTCTCCACCTACAAAGTCAACTTTTACACACATATGCATACTGAGCAAAGAGTGACTTAAGCCCAGGGCCACTACTCACACAGTGGGGATGTATTCTCCAGGAAAGGCATTCGTGGTGTAACTGATCAGCAAGCAGGTCTTCCCTACAGCTCTGCAGAGGATGAGAGTGACAAGCATAAAGAAGGGTACAGCAGGAAGCRATGAGGCAGGAAAACTTACCCTTTCCCTTACCCCAAAAAGGGTTTAGGCAAAAAGTTAATGTGCGAGGAAACAGATCTGTAGCAGGCTAGAATTCTCTATCTGTCAGGGATAAGGCCTGAACTCACCATATGCACCTTGCCTGAGCACACACCTGACCCTGTTCTCTTCCACTTCCTTTCCCCACTCCTTCAGCCTCAGCAAAGAACTAGGCAAAACATATTTGTTCCAGGAACCAAAAGAGGGGGAATAAATCAGGGTTCTGTGCTGGGCTCGCTGTTGCTCAACACATCCAAAATAATCTAGCAAAATAGGTAAACAGTGAGGTAAAAAAATTAGCAATAACTCAGCATTATGCAAGCTCCTCAGATATAGGAATTCAATGACAATAAACACAAAGGGAAAAAACAGGTACACATAAACAAAAACGAACTTTAAATTGAGTACTATCACTTTGGAGAGAGATTTTGGCATCAGTGTAGATCACCAAAAATATCAGCCCAGGATTTGCTGAACGTAGGTGGGATTGGTGCACCCAGTGGTGGCAGCTGGCATGGGCTGGACCTGGCTGACAACAGAGTTAGCATATGAACTTTAGTTAACCCTATAGGATAAGGGAGCAGCTTAGTTATAAGAATAGAGGAGTACCATGAGTATAAAAAAACTATCACTGTGAAAGTTGTGAACTGTGGAGAACTTTCCAGAGGAGCAGACTGTGAGCATCAGCAACAGGGACAGCTGGCTGTTAGGTGCTTGAGTGAATCTGAATGGGCCAGCTGAGAATCAGGTATTCTCTACCCAGTTCTGTAACTGAAATAACATGGGCAGAAACCCCAGGGCACCCCATGGTCCTGCAGCAGGACTACACATAGCACAGCTGGAACCACTGCACTAATTCATCCGTATTTTCCCCTGGATTGTATATCCTCTCCTATGGAAAAGGGCAGTTGTGTAAGGAACCACTATGCTGATCTGCCCAACTTTTCTCCTGCACCATATCCTCTCTCCCACAGAACAGGGAAGTCGTGTAAATCATAAAAGTTGCATGTATCTGTGATTAAAGCATTTTGGTAGCTGAGTTCATTTAGTCTCTGCACTGCTAATTTGGTCTTAAACTAGGACATCTGTATGCAAACCTTCAGCTGAAGTCCTTGCTATGGTGATTGGAAAAGCAAACAGAATATTAGGAAATATTAGGAAGTATGTACAGGACAAGCTAGGAAAAGTTACTAAGCACAATAAATCTACTGCATGCCCGCATCCTGAACACAGATGTGCTCTCAGAAAGAATCATGTAGAAAAAGCCTAGAGAAAACAGCAAGAAGGATGACAAGAGGCACATGGTCAGGTCAGAAACAGCAACATACTTCACCTCGGGACACAGACAATAAAAGGAGATTTGAGAGAAGCCTGTGAACATCATGATTTTTAGTGAGGTCACTGTGACAAATCATCCTTGTATGATGAGAAATAAGGGAACATTTAAAACCACAGAAAAGAAGGTATTTGTTTTCTACACACTACACCATTTGACTTTAAACTCACTTGTGTTAAGGGCTGAAGACCGAGTTCCTAAACTAAAGAGGGGACGGGGCGCGCTCAGTGAGACCTGATGTTCCCGCCGGCCGGGGGAGCGCCGGGGCCGGCGCCGCTGGGCCTGGCCTGGCCTGGCCTCGCCGCCCCGCTGCCGGCGGCCCCGGAGCGCTGGGCCCGCCGCCGGGCCGCCTCGTGCCTCGCGCCCCGGAGGAGAGGGCG
>NW_020450901.1:457139-469716 GCF_003343035.1 Apteryx rowi | reverse complement strand
GCTGCTCCGCCCGGGGGAGGGGGGGTGGCGCTCGGCCCGGCCCGGCCGCCCCTGGGCTACCCGCAGCCCTCGTGGCATGTGCCAGCGGCTCGACAAGAAGCGTCGGACCAGTTTGCCAAGGGCTTTGAAAGAGAAACGCAGAGTGCTCACATAGACCAGTCTTATCCTGCCCCATCTGCATCATTCCCTCCAAATCCTTCAGTGCTCCAGCCATTGCTTCCTCCTCCTAGCAGCTGAGGAACAAACCATGGGTGAACGGCAAGTTACTTGTATGCTGCCTTTTGAAAGAGAACAACAGGTGCTGCTTAGAAACTTGAAGAGGTGGTCCACACACCATATGACCACTTCCCTCCAGGGTGAAGAAGATTTAAACTCTGGTTGCATTTCAGCTTGCATCATGCACCACACTGCAGATTTCACCATCCACCTCCCTGCAGAAGTTTCATCCTACCATGCTGAGAAGCAAAGATGCAGCAGTAGGAATCCTACATAAAGATAACCTTTGAATTTTTCCATGTTACCAAGAACAGAGATATTCACGTGGAGGGACTGTCTCTATGCAACAGGCTTTTCTTTTCCCTCATCTGCTGGTCTACAGAGATGCCTAGGATCCAAAGACTACCTACATATCAGCATAGGCTCTCTCCTCTCCATCAATTAAAAATGAGAAGGCACTATTGCACTGGGTGACAGTAGAATACTGCAAATAGTGTCACTGAGGCACAACTCTCAGCTTCTTTGCTTTTACATTGGTTCAGAACCTCAGTCTGTATACTTACATAGCTAATTCACTTCATGTAGCTTTTCACTGTCCAGTGTTATGGCAAAATGCAAAAGCTCTTTATTAAAAAAGCAGTGCAAAACCCAGTATTTAAAACAGATCATGAACACAAAGCAGGCAGCACACACAGAAAGAAAAGCTTCATTTTTCAGTTGCCTTTTAAAATATGTATTAAAAGTTCATTTCCCCCCACCACAGACTCAGTGGAGAAAGGAAGAGAAGGCTCTCACATTGGACTCCTGATAGAGTTCTCCTCTTTCTCTGGTTCAGACCCTTCACATCCCCTCCCCCTTTTCCACGTCACTCTATGGACTTCTGTTGCCAGGAAAAGGAAGCAACAACCTTTCCTTTGTGCTGTGATGAGCATCTCCCCAGTGGTGGGTCAGAACTATCGTACCTCTCCAGCCCAAGGCCCAGAAAATGGCACTCGGTTCCAGGATCCTGAGAAGCCAGCAGGACAGTTTTACTATTTGTCACAGTGGAATAAAATCCTGCTGTATTTTGACCATAAGGATTCCAGCCAAGGGCTGCAGTTCACAGCGATGAAGAACAGAAACTGACCCTCTCTGTTTTAATGTCAGTTGATGTTGTAAAAGCTTGAATCATGGCCAAAACTCAGTTGTCCCAAAAGGATATGGATAGCCACTGCACAGTCCATCTCAGCATAGCTGTTTCTGTGTGTAATGAGCACATCTCTGCTGCCCATCACTACTGCCAGAGCCTTGTCAGCAGCTGCTTGCATCTGTAGCATTGGGTATAAAAGCGCAAGTGGCTAAGACCCAGTGTTTCCAGCAGCTTCTGGACCCCATGTACATGGCTTAGAGGAAAGTAAATGGCTCCCATCTACAGGGAGCTATAAAAAAATACTTCTGCCTGTCATTTACAAGATTTCATTGTGAACAGCCCTGGCTTCTGAACAAGTGCTTCAGAATGACCACTTCCCAAGGGAACACACAGCACCACTAGTAATGACAAAGTGCATTGACAGACTGGCACTGTACAAAAGGACATTGAAACTGCTTCAAATGCTGTAGCAGTGCAGGGGAAAGGCTCCACATCATGAACTCAGACCCACCTGCCTCTAACCCAGCCTTGGATGGTTGCTTCCATTAGTCCTTTATGCTGTCAGTAGCAGGATTTCTCAAGAGCAAGAGAGGATTTTCTTATGTTTGCAATCCTTCATGCCACCCCACTCAGACAAAACTCTCCCACTTAAGAACAAGCTGTACCTGAGTTGCTTATCCTATGTGGATTCTTTAGGTTATACTCTCATTTCCTAGGACTGAGGGCTCCCAAGGGGGAGCCCTGCACATATGCCATGATGGCATTCTGCAAGAAGCTTGCTCGCTGGGCCTCTTCTTCCCTTATCCTGGAGATCTCAGCCTCTTTCATTCTCAGCTTCTCCAGCAGCATGGAGATTTCACCTTCTTTGTCCAGTAGTGCCTCTCGGTGATTACTTGACAGGGCTAGGAAAGAAGAACAGAATTACTACAGGAAATCGGGGTATTCCTGGAACAAACAGGAACAATATGCTGTAGCACAGCCAAGGGCAATGGAATCAGGATGAGTGACATGCACACGAGACAATTTGCAAGGAGCCTTTAGCTGCATGAGACAGAGTGCTACACTTCATTGTGCTGGAAATCTAGATATTTTACTTGCTGTGCAGATTGGGGCAGTTAAATTCTGAGTCTTGGTCTCCTCTGTAAAATGAGGATAAGAATCCCTGCAAGCATATCAGGATTAATTCATGGGTGTATGCACAGGCAGGAAGCACTGCTGTCACTACCTACAAGCATAAGTCAGCCCCAGGTCCACCGTAGAGTGCCCAGCACTACCATTTGATAAGCATGAAAGGATAACCACGTATAGTCCTGCCACATCCATCACCTTTCAGCTGTCTCTCCAGGGCTGCAATCTTCTCTCTAAGCCCTTCTTGTGCTGTGCGTTCAGCCTGCAGGTGTCCAATCTGCTCCTGTAACTCCACTTTTACTTTATTCACTTCTGTCATCTTCTCCTGTTCCTTACTGTTCAGGTCCTGGCACACAAGCACAAATCCATGAATAACCAAACATCAGCAATTTGCTCTGCTCCAGTGATAAGCATATCTCTGCTCCAGTCCAAATTACCTGCTGAAGTTCCTCTACCCGCCTTCTGAGTCCATCAGCATGCAGGCTCAACTGATTGGCCTTGGCTTGGGCCTCACCAACCACTTGTTTTTGCTTAAGGCAACAGTTCTGAGCTTCATCCCGTGACTCGGTCATCAGCCGCAGCTTCTCTTCCAGGTGTTCCAGTCGTTGTTGCTGTAAGACACAAAGGAAAAAGAAGAGAGATCTGTCCCCTCCCATTCCTGCAAAAGGATTCTCTCCTTCTTGTCCCCAACAGCACAGTGCACTCTTGGTGGACTCAACTGGCAGCAAAGAACAAGCAAAGGCTTAGCCCTAAGAGATACAGAACATCTCACTTGTACTCAGGAGAGAATCTAACCTGCTTTCTGTTGCCAGGGAAAACATTCTGATGGAGATGCTGCAAAGCCCAGCTCACTCACCAAAAAACAGAGGCACTTTGTCCAGCAGAAGCACCAATGCCACCTCAAGTGTTTACACTTAATGCTACACCTTCATTTCCCTATCCCTATCCTGAATGGCTATGAAACACTGCTGTATGCAGCTAAGCAACTGCTCTGTCCCACCACAGACACGTGCCAGCTTGTATGTATTTGTAACCCTGTATATCATTTTTTTGTGATGTTATATATGAGGAAGAATCCTAATAGAGCTCTTGATGTATTTTCCTCATCCTCTTTTCTCTTTCCCAGGGTGCTGACTTTACTGCCATTCCCATGAAGTTCAATTCTACAGTGATATTTCTTATCCAGCAGCAATAGCCATCTGGGGAAATTCTTTTGAGTCCAGAGAAACAGAAGCAGCACATGAAAGCTGCTGATAAACAGAAGGATCCACCTGACTGCTAGCTTCAAAAGTTGGCAGCTTAAATGAAACCTGCTACAACAATATCCATGTCAATTCTATTATTACTGGAAAGCACTGAGCAAGTGAGGATAGCACTTAGATTTTGGAGACAATTCAGGCTTTTCAAAGCAGGCTTTTCAGAGCTTCTTCCTTCAGAAATGAGGCTATTTGCAGGACAGTGAAATCCAGAGGTGGGAGTTACTCATCAGTTCCCTGAGACCAATGTGTAAGCCGGACAGCCAGATCCACTCCTTCCTGCAGAGGCAGGGCCCACAGATGGGTGTTCTCCTTACCTCCTCCAACCGTGCCTGATTCCGGACTTTTATTAACTCCTCCTCTGCCTGGCCTCGCTCAGTAAGTGCAGCTGCTTTGACTTGGCTCAGCTCCTGCCAAAAACACATAAAAGATCATTCCAGATAGTGAAGCTGCATCACTGCAACACTGACCAGAAAACAGCAGCAGCTTCCAATTGCAGGTTACAAAGTGACACAGCTGTTTCTCTCACTGAGGGGCAGGGGTGAGGCGAGAAGAATCCCAAATTGCATACATTTTCTCGCCTTGAGATTGCCTACTAAACTCAATGAAAGTTTCATTTACAGGTAGGAAAGTAATATGTGAAGCTTTCCAAAGACGGGGAATGGGAAAGGGCAGCACTGGATCTAGCTAGAGGAACAGATAAGGAGAAACATGCTACACAACCCACATGGACCACATAGGAAACCTGCAGAATCAAATCACAATAAAAATTTAACTACGGTCAATGGAAACTTCATTTTTGGTCGAACAGAATCTACAAGTCCAACTTTTAGCTAGGAAACTGAATGCTCCAGTTGCTGTCTTCTGTTCCTCCCCACAGCACACAAAAGTCTTTCCATAGGTAGGCATCAGAATAATCCATATAGTTCTCCTGTTAAAACACTGACAACCTGCTTCTGCCACTGCCACCTGACCATTCCAGGGCACCTGGAGCATTCACTCTCACCTCTTCCAGAGCTATCCTGATGGCCTCCAGCCTCTGGATCCTTTCCTGCATAGAACGTTCACTGGCCTCAACGTGCTGTGTCATATGATCCACCTGCAAAACAGCAGAAACTATTTAAGCAAGTGCCAGAAAACCATGGATCTCTAGGCATAATATAATATGGCCATTCAGCATGAGAAAGAGCATTCTCTTGTTGACCCAGCTACCACCAAAAAAAACTCTCTTACCTCTCCCACAGAGCTCCACTAGGAAGTTGTAATATAGGTAGAATCAGCCCTCTAGAAACTGGAACTTTAAACAGAGATCCCTTCCAGTCCAAGAGGAAAGAGACAGAGTTTGAGCCCTCATCTTCAAGTGGCACAAAACACCAGAAAGAGATTAATTTTCTATTTGTAATGTGGCTGAAATCTCCCTGGTGAATGTCTTTTCTGACAAGATTTCCAAATCTTTAGAGAAATCTGTTGAGTTAATTTTATTTCTGTGAGATTCCACACCTCAGTAAACACTCCAAAGTTGATCACAGACTCTTGCCCTAACCACATTCAGACAGAATCCCCCTGATATACCACAGAGAAGGTACTAGCAAGCTGAGCCCCCTAACAAGGGGCATACACATCATGTATCTTTCCATTTGCTCCAGCAATGCATCTTTTATGTCAGTGAGCATGACAAGACTGCATATTCATAGTTACCACTATGTATAACAAAAGTGACATAAGGACAAGCCTCTTTGGTGGGATCACGTACTGCTTTTGCCCATGCTCTTGCAAGCTACAAAGTCTTGCTAGCTGGCAAAACGTCTTGTGATCTTTTCAGCTAGGCTCTGCTTGTAAAAATGGACTTTTATTCCCACACTAAATCTGAGCCTACCAATTTTAAAACTTTCTAAGAACATCTGACAGCAAAGAATGGCCTCCAGAGAATAAACGAAGGTTTCCGTATCTCAGGGCCAAAAAGAAGCTAACCTCAAGAGGCTCCAGAAACCCCATTCTTACCTCTTTTAACCGAAGGGATTCCATGTCTTCAAGGCTTTGTTTAAATCTTCTCTTCTCCACTTCTAAGCGTTCTGCAGATTAAAGACAGACAGATCACAACTAGTCTTCCCAAGCATTTCTGTTACATAGGCTATATTGGATCACAAACCTTTCCACCCTTTCTCTTTGGCTGTCTCTCACCATTGACTCATGGACAGTAACCCCACCCCACAGGCGCCCAAGAGCTGTCGCTGCTCCTCCACTCACCCTCAGCCTGCACAGCCCGAAGCTTCAACTCTGCTGTTGTGTTGGTCAAGTCTTGTTTTACCTGGAAGAGCTGATCCTGTTGGACTTTGCACTTCTTCTCCAACTCATCCACCTACAAGGAAGTTACCACCAGAAAAGAGAAAATCTGAGTTTCTCCTATTAGCAGACCAAGTTGGCTATACAGAACAATCAGCAGAGACACAAACAGGGGTCAAAGCGGAAGACATAGAGAAAGCAAAGGCAATTAGTGCCCAAGTCCCACCTCTCAGCCTTGGGCTTGCTTTCCTACCTGGTTTCTTAGAAGCAGGTTCTTCTCACTGGCAGCAGACAACTCCCGGAAAAGCTTGCCCTCCCTATCAGCACCTTCCTGCAAACAGAACCAAAACTGAGAATAACCTGTCACTCACTCACCTGAGTTCCTGTACTGCCAACCTACCCCATCCAACACCACACCCAACTAAATCCGACCCAAGCCACAAACACCATGGCTTYTCTCCACGCTTAATGCTCACCTACCTAATTTACACAAGAATTTTTGTCATGCCAGCCATGGTTAACCCACTACTGGTAAAAATCATGCTTGGCTATCCCACCCAGCATCCTCCAAATCCACAAAAAAAAGGTATGATATGACTTGGAACTCAACTCTCAAACCTAACCAGGACTTATCCAGCCCACCTGTTTTTGCTGCTGGAGCTCCTTAAGATGGCGCTCAGCCATGCTAGTTTGTTCCTGTTTCATGGCACTGAGTAGCTCTCCCAAGTTGTGCACCTTCTGCTCAGACAGAGCCAGGGCAGCCTCAGTCATCTGCAGCCTACACAGAGAGACACTTTCCAGAGAGTTCTTTTCAGAGGGACACTTCCAATGAGTTCTCCACACCACATGGTACAAGACATTAACACACATTTGGCAGTGGATTAAACCAGGATGGCTAAAAGATGTATTTTCCTCTGGGAAAAGGAACTCGACAACCTTTGGACCCAGCAGCCTCTGCAAACAGTGACCTGGGACTTTTCAGAGCTTGGTGCCCTGTTGTCTCATCCTATTTTCCCTGTGCTGTTTTCTCTGCCTGGACCCCTCCAGGATTTGCCCGCTTTCACAGGAGAACAAAGCTGGTTATGTTATACCACTGCAAAGTTATTTAAAATTAGGGATAGAATTTTAAACACAGGTATCAGAAGTGACTTGCTTACTCTCTACATGAGGGATACATCCACACTGAAGCATGGCACAAAGAAACTACTTTGAGTTGACAGAATTGAACTAACCAGGCTTGCCAGTGTTTGAAGTCCAGCCACAGCCATATGCACATGGCTCAACACAGTCTAGCACTACTTTTGGGCAGTTCCAGCTCACTGTTTCTAAACACAGAATCTTACTGGTCAGGTTTCTTCTTATCTGCAGTGGTCCTCAGAGGATACTGCCAACTGGCAGGCAAAACAGGTGACCACAATAGACTCTTTCCAGGTTGCAAATTGTGGAAGGAACATGCCTGCAGCCCACCCCCACAATTCTTTTTCTCTCTTCACCCTCTATCATTCACATACTCTTACACCAATGCACTCAATTTTTATTTAAGAACAGGCAAAATGTTTACTGTGGAAAAGCCAAAGGCCTGATCTGACCACAGCTTCTGGACATTACTGCAGAACTAAGTGAAATACTAAGACAGCCCCTCTACAATATTATTCCATTTTTTAATAGCTCAGCTCAGCGCTGCCTATAGCACAGAACAATGAGAAGGCTAGAGTTTTCCCCCTCCATACTTAGCTTTCAGTGAATTCATAATAGAGTGCTGCTCATCCAGTGCTTCCTGCAGCTGACTGACTCGTGCTGCAGACATCCTGCATTTGGGAAAGACAAAAAAAAAAAGAAAAAAAAGGGGCTAATATTCTGCTTGTAGATGGAGAGGGCCCAATCCTGCTACCAAAGAGCAGAAAGTGACCAGAAATTCAACTCACCTGCTGCTCCTGGCTATTTCTTCTTTCTGTTTGTCTATGGTATCCATCAAATCCAAGAACTGTGAACAGGACAAACATCAGTGAGAAAATGAACAGCATCATCTTGAAGTATTTACATTTTTCATCTTTATCTTCCTAAGGACAGCTGAAAACAGGTCAAGACACTCCTGTGAAAGAAACTGAACTGGAGGCTAAACAGGTTCACTACAAGTCTGATTAAGGTCATCAACCACAGGGACTCCACACCATTAGGTGTCAGAAGTAAAACAGACTCATATTTATAGCTTTATCACTTGGAAAACATCAGAACAGTTGCAAAAGAAGTGGTGGAAGCATGAATGTGGGTAAATAATCACCAAACTCATGCAGAATCCAGAATGAATATGCTCAGCAGGACATATCTCCATAACGTGTCATGGATTTGATTCCTGGGCAACCTAGCTCAGAGGAAGGACCCAATATACTAAATAATGCCGAGTGCCTTCTGAAAGATGCACATGCAAATTCAGGTGCACAACAGTCCTGTCACTGAGTGGTTCATGAGGACACCAGCAGATAGCATAGGATTCCAGCTGTACTACTTGAACTGTCAACATATGAGGAGATTGCTGACCTGCTTGGCCTTCTCATTCTTCAGACTCAGAACCTCCTTGCTGAGCACATGGGTTCGACTGCGGGTCTCACTGAGAATTGTCTGACGGTCTTGGTTGTGATCCAAGGCTTGTTCTGATGCAGAGAGAGCAGGAGAGCATGCATATGTTTCTATAGCAACAGAATAGCAAGTATTGCTATAGGAGACAGTGCTATAGGAGACAGAATGACACCTGGCTATCAGAAGCACCAGGATAGTAGCCTCTCTGACTGGCCTGTGTACAGAGACCACTCTCACCTTAAGGACATAATGGAGGGGAACCAAAGAGAGCAGCATACATTGAGTAATCAACACCCCAGCTACATGAGAACTGTTCGGCTCCACTACAAGTAGGACGACAACAAAGGACATGCTACATTAACCAAATCTAAACTGACCATTGGCTACTCAGAGGCAAACTAGAGCCCCAAGGTCTTCCATGTTCACATGGCATAGCAGCCTTTAATTCAGTCCAAATTATTTCTTCCTCTTGCTGGTAAAAGTGACATCTCCTAACCAGCCCTCATTACAGGACAAGAGGAAGCTATGCAGGGCAGCACTGTGTGTATGCTGTTGAGATAGGGAGACAAAGAGGGATGGCACCCTTTTGGAGCAGTAAGTGCTCAATGTCCCTCAAGTGCTGAGGTGGGAGGAGAGTTACTGATTCTTTCCCATGCAACAAGTACTGCTTACCCACAGCCTTCAGGATGTCACTGGGAACATTGTTCCCAGCCAGCTCCAGCCTCTTCAGGGTCTTGTTGCTGTGCAGGCAGTCCAACAAAGCTCGGCCACCCAAAAGCCCAATATTATTCCAGCGCAAATCTACACAGAAAGCAAACTTTCATCCTGGTAGTCACTCAACATCTGCTGAAAGACACAGGGCTCAGGAGAAATCATCCTCCTCACACATCTGCAGGCATGGCTAACTAATCCCAGAAGGGCTCAGCAGAAACACAGATGAATGCCATGTCCCCTTTCAAGATGAATGAGAGGGGGAAAAATGACTGACAAAGCAGGAATGGAGAGGATGAATCCTAAGTGCAGTTATGTGCAGGAAGCTGTCCCAGCTTGACAGGTGAGCAAGTCATGCCCCTCACATCTTCACCTTGTGAGCCCTCCTTCCACAAAGCACTAAAACCACAACCCATGGATGACAAAGAATCAACACCAAGAGCCACATTTTCCCAGAGAAAATTCTGGCAAGATTCCTCACTAAGGACAAAGCAAGTCTCAGAGCCTGGCTTGAGGCATGCCAACAGGATTCATGAATGGGAATGAACCCATTCCCTCCTCCACTAAGAACTGTTCTGCTCCAAGCACATAATCTTCATCTGCAGATTTGGTTCCAGAGATGCCAGTTACAGTTCCCACCCCTCAAAGGCCAGAGGGCTGTGACCTCTGTTCCCTGCACAAAGTCTGCAAAATGGGAAATGGGATTGGGAAATGGGAATGACAATGCTGAGCAGTTTGCAGAGATCAAGGCAGGTTGCAATCAACCTGAACATATATGTACATTTTTGTGCGTGTTTGTGGGTGGACAAAATTAGTCACTCTTACCTAGCTCCTGCAGGCTGGCATTTTGTTTCAGTGCCATGGCCAGCTCTCCTGCCCCTTGATGATTGATCTGGTTATTGCGCAGATCTAGCCGCTGGAGAAAGCTGTTTGCTCCCAGTCCCTGGCAGAAAAAGGAGAAGCCCTCCTCCCACATGCCCAGGCTGTTCCATTCCAAGATTAAGCTAGGGAAAAATGAGACAGGATTGGAGTTTGTTCTATAACCTGGCAGTTTTAAAGCCTGAATAATATCTGGATGGGATACGGTACCTATCCAGATACCCAGCTCCCCCAGCAGAGACTCAGTTTCAGAGAGAAGGGTGCTGCTAAGGCCCTGCATCCTCAGAAAGGGTGCCACCAGTTCTCACTCCTTCACCTGACCCATCTCTCACAAGAAAGGGCATTACCTGACATTCCTCCTGCCCAAGGAAAAACACCCTCACCCCTCATCCCTTTCCAATTTTGTGCTCCATCTAACAGGAATAATAAAAAGAGAGGTAGGTGCAATTTTTTACCTCCTGATGGATTTGTTCTGCCTAAGAAGTTTTCCCAAAGCCTCCGCTCCTACGATTCGCAGGTTATTTCCCTGAAACAAAAGTGCTGGGTGATCAGTGAGTTATGCCCTGTCCCAATCCAGCTAGCACATCAAACAGCACCAGGTGTAGTTCAGCTGTAATGCTGATTTCTGCCCATCAAAGATGGTCTGAACCATGAAGCATTTGTTTCACATGTCAATGAACTTTCCAGAAAGCAAAATCTCCGTGGAGGAATAGTGGATACATACACCATTAGTCTTATGAGACATCATGACTAAGAACATTTGACTGGGCTCACAAAAATCACAGGACAGCAAAGGATCAGCATGGCCCATGACAGGATAGAAAATGCTGATTCTAGATGAGCAGAACCATTAAGAGGGCCTTGGCTAACACCAATGCAGATGAGAAAGAAAGGTCCGATACAGTTTATTACTGTAGATACAAAGGAACAGCTATATCCTACAGGAATACACATTAGAAAGGCCCTCTCACAGCAAAGTGATCACCACATATGGAAGTGCATGCTTAGTTCCAAGCCCCAGGCTAGCGGAAAGATACTGGCAAACTCAATGAACTCTACAGAAGAGTGAGTCAAGCAACTAGTAAGTCAGTGATTAATAGAGAAACTCAAAGAAAAGCCTACATATGCCTTATCTGACCAAGCAGCATCTGACAAGAAATTTACAGGACATTTACACATGCTGCAGAATAATCCTGCACCAGGATTTTCTATTCCTAACTCCCATTAAACTTGTGCTATTCCCTTCCCTCCTTCGTTTTGTCTTAAGCTTACTCTAACTCACCTTCAAATCCAAAGATTTGACTGTGGTGTTGGAGCAAAGCCCATGCAACAGAAGTTTGACACCTGGATAGAAAAAAAAGAAAGCTGTTTACCTCACACAGGTAATCTCACTGAGYGGGAGGGAAAGGTGTAATTTCAACCAACCAGCTCAGGAGATATGGCTATGACAAAGCATCTCACTTAATGAACAGCCAGTGCTGCTGGAAAGTGCAAGTCTGAACCCTCAGGGGTGGAGATTATATATTCCTAGAAAAAGAGGAGACTAGATCTTATCCTACATACCTTCTTAACAGAGCCATGAAAACAGCCCAGGTCCAGACAGACCACATAGACAAGATGCTCACTGGTTTACTTAATCTCTGTCCATACAGCAGGGACTGAACAGAGGATCACCCTACTATGTCCTACAGAATCCTGATCCAATGCATGCTGTAATTAATGATCTAGCAATTAGAATTAGCAGATTATCATTCTAATTCTCACAGCCTGTAACAGCAGCCACCACCAACTCCTTCTGGTTATGACTGCACAAACAGTCAACATGCCCTTGAAAGCAGAAGGAAAACACCTCTGGCAGCAAAGGGGTTCATGACCAGCTACAAACTGTGCTGTTGTCTCACTGTCTAGTCAAGATCAGACAAATTCATTTGATTGAAATGAGGAGTATTTCTTCTCCAGTCTGTCTTTGCTAGCAGATGATTCCTGAGGATCAACAGTTATATTTTTTATTGCTATCAGGCCTCTACTACCTCAAAGGCTGTGATACTGTTCCCTTGTTGCCTGCAGCCTGACTGCGATCAGGTCTCCATCACACCTTCTTGGTCAAATTCTGCCCGGAGGGCCTGCGTGCACYCATCGGGGCAGAGAGTGGGACAGCAGTGACTGAGCACGCTGAAGTTTCAGACGTGAAAGTACCTCCCTATCGCATTCACTGTAGAGAGGTTTTTTCGCCTCGTATTCACGGGTCTCCTAAGCAGGGTGAGGAGCTGTGAGGAGGATGAGCAGGGATTAAGGCCAGGTGCATGTGAATGAGCCTTGAAACAGCCTAGCGAGAGCGGGGCCAGGCCTGCGAGGTGCGAACCCCGCGCCGCACGCACGGCTCCAGCTGAGGAGACAG
>NW_020450901.1:395124-456968 GCF_003343035.1 Apteryx rowi | reverse complement strand
CAGCAGCCGCCCCAGCGCGCCGCACGTCTCCAGCGAGAGGCTCTGCGCCCCCAGGTCCAAGCGGCCGCGCCCCGGCACCGCGCCGGGCTCCCGCAGCCGCCGCAGCACGGTCTCCTGCGGCGCCGCGCCGCCCTCCTCGCAGAGCCGCGCGTAGGCCCGTCGGAACTCCTCCATGGCCGCACCGGGAAGGCCCGCCCCTCCTCCCCCCGGAAGGGACACGGCCCCAGGCCGCGCGGCGAGGCGGCTGCGCCTGGCAGCGTCTTCCCGCCGCAGCACCGCCCCCGCCTCGAACTACAGCTCCCGGCGTGCCCCGCGCGCTCACTTCCGGGGAGGAGCGCGGCGGGAAGACGCCATGGAAGAGCGGGACGGGCGCGCCGGCGGCTTCAGGAAGGTGCGGCCGGGCCCGGCCGGGCCGGGGGGGGGGTCCCGGCCCCCCGCACCCACTCACTGCTCTTTCCCTGCAGGAGACCGTGGACCGGCTGCTCCGCCTGCACTTCCGGGACGGGCGGACCCGAGGTAGCGGGGCGGCGGCAGCGGGCCGGGCCGGGCCGGGCCCCGCCGCGCCCCTCCTCCATGAGAGCTTTGTCGTTGCAGTGAACGGCGACGCGCTGCTGCTGACGGCTGAGATGCTGAAGGTGTTTGTCCGCGGTGAGCCTGCCCGCCGCGCCGGGCCCTCCGCCGCGGAAGGGAGCCGGCGTGGGCTGGCGTGCCCGCCCCACTGCGGGTAGCACGAGCCGGTGGGGAGGAGGAGCCGCTGGATTCTCTCCTGGGCCGAGCCGCGACCCCTCTGTGCGCTCCGAGGATGCCGGCACTGGGCGTAGCGCTGCTGCACTGCCGCCTCCAGAGAGCGGGACGTTTTTATCTCATGGGATCGTGCCTTCCTCCCAGAAACCCAGACACTGACACCTCATCGTGACCACCTGTAACACTTTCAATTGCATTCCAGAAGCAGCCGCACGAGCAGCACGGCAGGCTCAGGCAGAGGACCTGGAGAAAGTGGATATCGAACATGTGGAGAAAGTGCTGCCACAGCTGGTATGTAAAATACAGTTCAGATTCTCCAGTTAACAGGATAAGGATGTGGACTGAAGCAGCTTAATCCCCTTCCCTTTGGGAGATGTTTGGCTAGTCAATAATATCCTTATGGGGCTGCTGGGGACCCAGCAGATGTGTTGACTGGCTGGCTCCCTTTGGAAACTAAAGCAGCTGCTGCTCTCTTCTTACAGCTTCTAGACTTCTAGAGACTCAATGAAGCAAATGTGACATGCCAGCTGCTAGCAGAAGACCCTGATCTGACAGTGAACATCTGGATTGTTATCCTCAGAGTTTAGCTCTTAGAACAGCAGCATCACTTTCTTCTTTCTCTGCCATATTGTTTCTGTTTCCTGTCTCCTTTACCAAGCATGACAAAGCCCTAGGCAACTACACTGTCAGATGCTATTTTTGAGAGGAGGCTGCCACATTTGTTTTGGTAGACTGTGTAACAGGTTTCCATCTTGCTGCCTTATTCCTGCAACAGTAGCTTGTACTCCACAGCATGGGTAAGGTGCTGTTACTTTCTCAGCTTATGTGAGAAACAGGTGCTGCTTCACTGAGTTGCAAGGCAAGACCTAATGGCTAGAAATGTCATTCTAACTGCAGGCTCTCATCACCTCAGCAGGCAACTGTGGCAGAAACTTTAGGTCCAGCTCCAAGCCTGTCTAATGAATGGTTTGTTAACAGAAGCTCAGTTACAGGCTCTTGCCAAAAGCAGGTATCTGATCTTTATTTTATAAATAAACAGTGTCTGTTCCTCAGTACCTTCCAGTATTTCTTCAGGGCTGTGACATCAAAGAATGCTTGGAACCTTTTAACTATTTGATATTCTCCTTAGAAGCTGCTTCCCTCTGCTATAAATTTGTTCTCACAAAGAAACATCAATAAATCAAAGCCAAGTCTCCTTCCCTTGTGCAGGCTCTTTGCTGCAATTAATCATCGAAAGTCAAGTTGCTTCAAAGACTTGCACAGTTTCCACACACACACACACACACACACTCTTTTCTAAATCTTTGTAGGACGAAAGGAAAAAGGACAGAATAACAAACAGCATGTGTGAGAATCCCACATCATGGGACTGGCTGGCCCCTCAGCCAGCAGGGTGGGGGAACTGTGAAATAAGAAACTTTACACATGTAGGCAGGAACCACACAACTGAACTGGCTTTGTTAGGAAATACACAGCTTGCTACAGGAAAAGCAGCTGACACCAGTGTGTCTTAAAGACTGCATGTTGTCTGTTGCTGGCTATTTGAAGCCTTTATGATTAATAATAGCTTTTTTTTTTTCTTCCCCAATTGACAACTGTAGTAGGCAAAGGCTCAGTAGGTCACTGTACTCTTTCCGCCAAGAGCTATCGAGGTCCTTAGTCAGGGCATCAGCCACTTGGAAACTTCAACTAAAACCACAATTTAATGCACATTCTTTTTGGTGACAGTACCAGCTTAAGCAGTCCCCCCCATCCCTCTACACTGCAGCCTGTTTGCCAAGATAACTGTTTGTGTAGCTGTACAACAAAACCAATGAAAGAACAGATCCAGTTCAGCATTCAGCCCCACAACCATACTGGTATAATAGGCAGTAGCAAAAAATATAGGTAATACTATCTTTGAATGCCCAACTACAACCAAAGGGATGAGTTCAGCTACTCTAGCAGAAGTAAGATTGAAGCAAATCCAGCTTATCACATATCTGTGTGTATAGTTCAGTGGCAGGGTAGGAAGCCTTGTAGCAGCTTCCTTAGTGAGGAGCCTGCAGTTTTAAGTATCAGGGCATCTTGCCTCTCTCTTCAAAGAATCCACTACTTCCTTGCCTTATCCAGATTTCAAATTCTCCCCCCCCAATTCTGTCTCCTAATGACACACAGATCAGTCAAAGCTGCTGCCCTAAAAAGGCATGAGTTCACTTCCCTGACATACTTGGTCCATACACCAGCTTTCTTGCCTGAAAGTGATTGCAGATGTAAGTGTTAGTGGTAGGGTGCTATTTTAACAGCAGCAGCTAAAACTAACTCTTCTTTGCATAGAGGAAGGGGAATAAGACCTCTGGTGTAGCTGTCAAAGGTACCAGTTTTCCATCCTACTGAAACAGGAGTAGCTTACAGTGGGTTTGATGCATGATGATGTTACACAAGGGACATGCTTGGGCAGAACCAAGTTAAGTAAAGCACACAGCAGTATGAATTTGGCTGCAGAAGTCAGAGGCAAAATGTTACCTCTTCACCAGAAACATCCCACTGGCACAGCCCATTAGAGTATAATTGGAGAAACCAGTTGTATCTTGATTTTAAAATCATTAGAAAGTTCAATCTGGGGATCCAGTTAAACCCAACATTGTTCCTGCAGCTGCTGCTCATATCCAGCCACAGCTAAAAAGAAACTGTACCAAAATTTATTAGTTTCTCTCTGCTGGGTGAAGTCATACCTAACTGCTTCTGTGAGCAGCAATTAGGTCCTGATGGACCAGACGTTAGTCTCCTTGTCCTCAGCCCTGTACTTAACACATGAAACTGCTCCAGTAATAATGTTGTTATTTGTGTCCCTAAATTTTTCCTTCCATTTGCCCATACCAGGTCCTTGCAGGTAGTTATGGTGCTAGTTCTCTATCACCACTGTTGGCTTAGCTATTCTGATTCCAATCAGTAGTATTTGATGTTGCCTGAGGTCTTCAAAGAACAAGACTAATAAGTCTGAAGGTGTAGAACAACTTCCTACCAACCAGACAACTTCTTTTTATTCCAACCCAGTACATCAAGCAGCACTAGCATGAGTATATAATCACCTATCATCAGCTCTGGCTATTTGTTGGCCACAAATATATCCTGCACAAATTCAGCAAAGCAGCCCTAACCACAGTCTACCTCTGGCTTCCCTGAGATGAATAAGCCTGACATAGCACCTGAACCAAGATGCAGATAGTACCCTGGAGGGCAGGCTTAGCCCACACCTAATCCACTGAAGTAATAAGCTTTAAGCATTACTTTAATCTTCTTCATTTTGCTGTAGTATGTCTTTCATAGACAGTCTGTCACGTTCCAGGAAGGCTTGCTTTCCGCAGAAAGGATTATTTAGAGCAGCAGCTGTACACAGTGCTCTTGCATTCTCTGCTGCCAGTGCCCGCACACATTCCCCGTCCATGTTTGGGTGTCATATAAGAAATCAATCATCTTTTTTTGCTACAGCATTCTGCTCCCTCCACTTTGAGTTTGAGTTTCCTTTTTCTTCTTCTTCCACCTTTCTTTCATGCCTCCCCCTCCCTCTGAGTTTCTTCAAAGCATCTGGGAACATTTGGAAGTAATTAGACCTGAAGGGAAATGCTGGCCAGGCTGCAAGACAATGACAAGTGCCAGGAACCCTGAGTGCCCTTTCTAGCCACTTTGAAGTTCATTCAGATGGTACAAAGCTCCATTTTACTTTGTTGAAAAAAATGGGGGGAGGGAATAAGGCATGACAGGCCCAATGAACAGGGAGCAGGTTCCTGTGAACTGACAGAGAAATAGCATTGGGGAAGAAATGCATTATCAAAGAGACCAACAAAAAGGCCTCCTATGGCCACTCTGCTTTATTACATCTATAAATTGTGCAGGTGCACACATAGTTTAGGGAATAAGTGTCTACACAGGGAAAACTGAAAACAAATTCTAAGTCTTATTACCATAACATGGAACCCTAACTGTCCAATATGAATCACTGATTCCTGGAGGAGACTTCAAATAAAATACAGCACCACAGCCACTGTGGCACTATAGAGCTCATCTCCAGGGTAGACACAGTTCTAAACAATAACATTTATCTCCATACATCTCAAGAGACAAAGATCTGGACTAGTGCTCCCCTCCCTACACTAATTGCACTGCAGAAAACTGCTACTCTGCTGTGGAAACACTCAGATCACAGAAGAAGTCAGTAAGATGGAAGGTCACACGAAGAGACCCTTTCATGSGATGTTTTTTACTCATTAGAACAGTAATTAATGATGTTAATTATGTGTAATGAAAACAAAACACAGAGCTTGAGGCATAAAAAACTCCACATGCATTCTGTTAACAGGTACCTGTGTTCTTTGTTAACAAGATTGTCAATTGAAAACAGATAAATGCAGCAAACCAAGAGGTTCACAGGAAAAGCCTACTTAAACTGTTATGAATGACCTAAATGCGCCTTCTTCACCCACCTTCCAGCAATCTATGCCCAGAATTACAGGAGCACTAACCTCAACCAGCAAAAAGCAAAGAGAACTCTTGTTCTAGGCAGCACTTAACTACAGGTAAAACTGAATCAAATTGTATATTGTTGCTAGAATTCAGGCAGCTAGACTTTCTCAAGTTATCTCTGAAGGTAGAACTGGGAAGATTTGAATTTCAAAATATGGAAAGAAGCAAAGTCCTTGACGGAAAATAACTAGGAAATATTTCCCCTCAATTCTCTATTCATATTATCTGCATGCAAGAAATCTTAACTTTAACCTCTGACCCTGCTTATGTAGCCAGGAGGACCACAAGGCAGGCCTTCCACTCTTTCAAAAGGTAAAATTGGCAGTTCAAATAACAATTTTCTATTTATAACTCATGTTCATATAGATTAGGTCTTTCCAGGGCCACCAACAGTTTCTTACAAATTCTGAAGTATTTCATCAGGAAAGAAGCACAGCTGACTGCTACACTAATCCAGCAGACGAGAATGTTTCATCTCTTCCCACCTACAACACAAACGTAAGAGCATTAGAACACTTAAAACATATAATCTGCACTACACAGTTTCTAAATAACAATCTCTTTGCTGAGGGTCCTATACACCACTATGGTTAGGCAAGAGTTAGGTAGCATCTAGGAGTAGTTCTTAGTGAGATGGAATGGCGAATGCAACACAACTTTCAGAGCAGGGAACTTCATCATACAGAGGCATGCTATTAACCTTTCATATGAGCTATTCATGGGTAAGCCAACTAGGTAGGTAAGAATTTTTTTTGGTACTTCATCCAAATACTCTTCACTGGAGAAAGAAAGTTCTCTACTCATAAGTGGAATGCTTCAAACGTACTGCCTTTACTGTTTCCCACATGATCTGCATCAGTATTCCAGAGCTAGTCTAAGCAGATCAGTCACAGCAGGGAAACAGACCAACCCACCGACTGCAGCATTCCAGCAATCATTTCACACCTTATGCTACACTTGCTGGAGCTGATGGCCCCACAGTGTCTTCCAAGAATCAAATATTACAATTCTCATTCAAGAGGTTAACATTTGTTAGCCATGAAATTCCAGATAATACTTCCTACTACTGCTGTTTAGGGGGTTGATTTAGCTTTTTTATTCTTTACCACTGCATCAAAAAGTGAATACTGACAACTATTCAATTCTGGAATCCTTTTTCTAGTTGCTTCATATTTTGTGCAAGTTCTCACGTAAGAATGTATATCAACTATTGGTTTTGAGATTGAAAACAAGGCTGCAGTTTTCTGATGAAGATAAACCAAGAACAAATTCATAATGGAAACTTGGTTGCAATCTTAACTATGGAAAATTACTACTGTTTTGCAGTAAAGATTAAAAATAACAAGATCAACTCAAAAATCAAGGGAAAGGAAAATACTAACACAGACTACACCAGCAAAACAAACAAACAAACAAAAAAACTGACGAGGTTTAACAGATGACAGGGGCCCTTCATAGGTAGGGCATCAGGCCTGTTAGTATTTGAACTACACTGGCATAATTAAGACCCCCAGAACATTAAATGATTTCAAACATATGGATTAGATATCAGACTCAACACTGCACAGAACCAGTATTCAGATACTTTTCCAATTAAGGATGAGTTTCAAGTCACAAACTGATTTGTGATTGATAAGTGTTCAACTCCATGCCCTGCAAGTCTCCCAGCAACACCTAAGAACAGTCTCAACATCCAACACGCATGGCACAGAGGAGCCTGCCTTCCTGGGGAGTTCACTAGAAGAGCTCTCTGATCTCACATGATACCTGGCAGCTTCAGCCATTTGGGTATCTTCCCAGGGGCCCTACTCATCAGCTGTGGAACTTCATGTACTCTTGCTGGTTCCGGTTGGTCATCAGTCTTTTTGTCACTTCCCCCGTCAGGTTCAGCCAGGGATGGAACTGCTGATTCTAAAGATGACGAAGCAGAAGGAACTACTGATCTGGACAAACATCTGAGGAAAAAAATAAGCAACAGGTATTTAAACTTCATTTTTTCATAATAGGCCCCATATACCGCCAACTCTACATTTTCGAAGTCAGATTGAAAAGGCTCTTCCTTCTCATGATAAAGGCCCTAGGATTTACTTGATTTAGTCACTGAAAACCTACTCCACGAAGAAGGACTCACAAAACTATAAAGCTAAGTATGTTTGTGAACCATGACTGTATGAAGGAGAAATTCAAGCCCTAGTACCTTCAGATCATGTTTCTTTCTAGTAAGACAGGCTCATTTCATGCTTTCCCTCCCTGAAATATTCACTCATTTGCAATTCTAGTCAGTCCCAACATACCTGGCTATTAATAAATCAGCTGCAGAAGGGGAAACTGCAGAGCGCAGCAGGTCCGACTTCAGGTAACAATCTGTTTAAAATGAAACTCAATGAAATCTGAAGGCTTGTTTGGTAAGATAAAGACATCAGTCACCACAGAATCGTGTATCTCTAGGCTCAGCAAATGCCTACGATATCCTTTAGTAAATCTCCATCTTCTTCCACCAACTGACAAACAGGATGCTTTTAAATTATGCCAGTTTCTTTAACAATTCAAGGTGCCTACTTCATCATTCAAAACTCAAGATCTTGACATTTTCTTTCAGTGATCACTGCATCTCAATCTATTTTACAGTGTCTTCTTTACTCTCTGGGGAAACAGTAATTCTGAGCATAAACCAGAGGTGTCAGAGAATCAGAGATTCATATCTGTTCTCCCACCTCCAGTTAGTACAATAAGAGGTCTGTAAAGACATTTCTAGTCACTTGTCTAGTTAACATTTTGAACAATGGCATTTCCTTCTAGAGAGTTGTTCCTCTACCATTCCCATAGTGAATACTGCCTATTTTGTAGCCTAACACATCTCACAAGAAAGGTACTAGCTTTAGGTTTGTGATCAAGCTAACTGGTGTCAAATTCAGTTTCAGCAGGACCAAGCTAGCTTTCAACAATTCAGAATGGAAATACTTCTCAGCATTCTCAGGGTCTGCTTTATCTTTTGTTAGAAGAAATCTGAAGGAAAGAATGTAATTCTTCTGGGTCTACTGTAGCAGCTGTGTAGCCAGCTGAAGAAGAGAGGAAGCTCACTCACCCCTGCACTCCTCAGATCCAAAATGAATGACAGCAGCTGGAAAGAGTTTAGCCTGCAGCAAAGGGAAAAAAGAAGAGATCATTGGTTGTAGATGCTTCCACAGTCAGCTGTGGACATTGGAGACAAGTTAGACAAATTTAGAGCTTAAGATCAGGTCACTGAACCATCTATAATTCAGAAAAGTCTAAACTTTTCTAGAGCACAGGGCATGCCGATTAAGATGAGCACAACAGTATGAAGAATTCCACTACACAGATGATGAAACCTGTACAAGTGCTCACTGTGCTGATGACCTGTCATTTGTTCTCCTTTGTCCCCCCCATGTCTGAGGCCATTTTATTTCACACACCTTCTGCAGTGCTGAGCAAATAATGTGGGTATGTTTAAGCATCTTCCAAAACCAGAGTGTATGACAGTAAGAGAAGAAAATTCCAGCTATGCCCTCAGGAGTCTATTCCAGATTATTCTATTACATTTATATCCTGTTTCTAATTGGAATTTGTCTGGTTTCAACAGCTTTCCGGGAGGCAGTTTATCCTTTTTAAAGTCCAGTCTGAATTCCTAGTTCCTATCTGTCTGAATAATTGCTGTATTCAAACATATTTTTCAGTAGTTTAGCTCATCATGTGACCCAGATAACTGTAGGACTGCCTTTTTGATGCCAGTATTCATCAGTCTGATGATTTTTATTTCATCTGCAAATTTTATCAGTTATGATTTTACACATTTACCTTCAAATCAGATAAAAATAATGAACAGTATGTGCCCAGAATTAATCCCAGTATAACACTAGCCACTTGTGTTTTCTGATAATTCCTCACTGACTGTTATTTGAAATGTCAATTAGCTGAATCTTAATTCATTTAGTGTGCTTTAATTACATTGTGTAACACACTCAAAAAAAAAAAAAATATATATATATATACACACACACATATCTCATGAAGCACTGAATCAAATAAAAGTATGTTACAGGCAACTAGATTTCTTGGTCGATTCCATGATCTCGTAAGTACTGACACCATGTAGAAAGACCTGTGATAAAAGGATAGTGCCCCAGTGACCACATCAGTGGAAAGGTGCAAGACACTGCCTATCTCACTGGGAATGGCTCCAGAAATAACACGCCACAGTACCTCGTACCTCTTATCTTCTTCCCTACCTCCTCAGTGTTCCACAACAATAAGCAATTTCTGGTCAAATACGCACACACAAAAACCTTCAATAAAGTTCCCATGAGGTCATAATCTAAGAGAACAAACTCTTCCTTCTGCAACCTAGAAGTGCAATAAAGCCAGAATCAGCTTTTGCCCCTCTACTATTTACTACCTTTCCACAGAGAGGAGATGCCTGCTACAGGAAGGAAAAAAAAAAAAGTGGAAACACTGTCTAGTGATTAAAGTGTAATTCTAGTCAGGAGGCCTGGTTTCTAAATCTGGCTGTTTGTAATTTACCATGCTGCTTTAGGCTTCAGTTTCCCCAATTTTCAGATGTATACACATCGCACAGGAAGAATAAGAAGATAACTGATGTCTCTAAAGTTCCTCAGATGTAAGGCACTAAAGAGGCAACTGCCTGTTGCAGTTCACTTGTTTTTCTCTAATTATTTAAAAAACAACAAATCAAAACAATGAAGCATCTAAACTATATAGCCAAACAACTTATATGGACAGTGGTCATCTCACCATCATCTCCTTCCACTGCTTTATTCCCATCTGTTATGCCATGGCTAAATAGTTTTATTCAACTACCTCTCTATGAATAAAATTTAATACAAAATACAAATTATACTTGATGTTCGACATACTAACTGATTAAATGGAATTATACTGTTGAGAAGTAATTTGTCAGTAGCTCAAATGATGAACTCCTGCACAAATAATTGTAAACATACAAGAAAAATTATTCTCAACTAATCCTAAGTAACATACAGGATCATCTTAAAGTTGTAATGGGAAATAAATTAATAAATAACATTGATCACAATATAATAAAATTCAGCATCATAGGGAATGAAAAGGTAGGAAACACCACAAACTGTGTTTTAGAAAGAGAGAGTTAACTAAATTAAGCATGCTGGTTAAAGACCTTGAAGTCAGAGGAAATAAAGTAAAATCCTTAGCTGTTCAATAAATATTACTTAAGGAAAAATGGAGTCTCAGAAATGCTGTGCAGCCCTAAATAAAAAAAGAAAGCAGGGAGGCAAGCATTAAAGGAAACTGGCAAATGTTGTCATTTAGCTGTAATTCAAATATAACAAAGTTCTTTCAGACTTTGATAACTAATGCTTGTGAAGCCAATAATAAGAAACAAAAGCCACAGCTGATGACGCATAGGGAAGAAAATTCAGAGAGCTAAAATACAATTCAAGGTTTAAAACAGCAGAAAGTTGCAATAACAAGTTCAGATAAAGGAGGTCCCTAAAATAATTGGTTGGTCCATTAGACAGAGATTAAGGAATCCAATTAAAAAAGATAATTTAAATGACTTATTTGGATCAATTTTATCAATAGGGAGACTGGGAGAAGAGCAACTTTGTTCTCAGTCCTTTAAGAAAGATGTAGTAGTTTGAGGGCACAGTTTCATGTCAAGTAGCCTTGTCATTTAAGATGGTTTAATAGGTTACCATACCCCACTCATTTCTGTCCCACACTGCAAAGCCCACTGAGTTGTGTAGATGTATTTTTTTGTGGAGCTATTCACTAAACAGATTTGGTTTCCCTCCCCCTGCCTTTTTTTAAATGGGAGACCTTTTTCTGTTAAGCATGGATTATTACATTTATTTATTTTATAACTTAGCCTGATAAGCAATTGTTTCATCTCAGCTGCAACAAAGTACAGCACGAGGTAAGATTGAGTGGCTAAAAAGGCAAAAAGATCTTATAACGCTATTGCCACTACAGAACCACAGACAGGTTGAGGTTGGAAAGGTCTTCTGGAGGTTGTCCAGTCCAAACCCCATTCAGAGCAGGGTCAGCTAGAGCTGGTTGCTCAGGACCACATCCAGTCGAGTTTGGAAGACGACTCCAAGGATGGAGACTCCATAACCTGCCCATGTAACCTGTTCCACTGTTTGACCACCCTCAGAGTTAAAAAAAAAAAAAAAAAAAAAAAAAAAAAAAAAAAAGCTTTTTCTTACATTTAAATGGGATTTCCTGCATTTCAGTTTGTGTCCATTTCCTCTCATCCTGTCACTAGGTACCACTGAGAAAAGAATAGATCTGTCTTCTCTTCTCCCTCCCATCGGGTATTTATATACATCGATAAAATCCCCCCCCGAACCCTCTCTTCTCCAGGCTGAACAATCCCAGCTCTCTCAGCCTCTTCCCATATATCAGGTGCACCAATCCCTTAAACATATTTGGCCCTTCACTGGACACCAGAGAGACAGTAATGTAAAACTGCATGCACTCACAGCTGCAGTAGTTTAACTGAGGAGTGGTAAAAGCAACTGCAGATAAGCCAGGAGGGTAAGTACCTATAAAACTTGCTCTGCCACTATAGTGATCATAGTATGGCACCACAGCCTTAAAGAAACTGAAGCAGTGGAAAAACTGGTGCTGGAGCTAAGTGATAAATTAAAAAGCACTAAATCACCAAGTCCAGATGGTACATCCAAGTGTTCTCAAGGAACTGAAGAGTAAGAGACTCAAAATTATTAAGCTTCTCATTAAAAACAGACACTGCCACAAGCACAGGCTTGTATTTTAAAAACAGTTTGAAGGTGATATGCAGAAGATTAATATGATATGGTCTAACCAGCATGGATTCTGAAAGAAAGATAATATCAAACTTATTACTGGAATTCTTTTAACATGTCAGTATAATACTGCATAAAGCAGAACTAGCTGAAACAATTTTTTTAAAGTTTTCAGAGGACCTTATACAAAGAGACTAGTAAGGAAGCCAAATCATCATGGTGTTAAAGGTAAGTATTGTCACAGGTCAGAAACTGTAAGGGAGACAGAAAATGTTGTTTAATGATCTATATTTATCCTGGCAAAACAATAATACTAGATTTTTGTTCCTGAACAAACAAAATAATCCCTACCCCTCTTCAGAACATCAATATATTTGTAAGCATTTTGCAGGGCAGGCTGCCTGCTCTTGAGTTTTCCTAAACCTCTGTTGTCACCATCAACACAGTCAAGACACTGGAGCAGATGGGCTTTGAACCTGATCCAGCACAGCAATTACCAGAACAGTAGAGCACTACTAAACTCAAAGGAACCACTGGGGAGTCTGTGGATTGGTACCTAGTACAGAGACTAATAAAACTGTATTAACTGGTGGCAAAACAAAACAGCTTCACCTATCTTCCTAACTACGAACTTCAAACGAGTATGTGATATTACAACTTTTTGGACTTTAATTCAAAGAGTGTAGGAGACTTTCACATATAGAATGGCCTACATCATGTTACACTGAAGCAGGAGAGACACCCACCAGTCCACTCCAAGTCTCAGTTCCTGCCTAACTGGCCAGCAATTTTCACATCCTTGAACTGACATCTTAGTAGCAGAAATCATTATTTATTAAGTCTTTAACATTTCCTTCCCCAAGCAACAGGGCCTAAGGTTGCCTGCTCAGTCACAAAGACAGCTCTACATAAACTTTTTTAATTAAAAAGTGCCAGACACGGTTTAGAAACCCCAGTGAAAACTCTTGCAAGACCTTTGATGTTTCCGCTGCATTCGTCTGAAGGGATCCCTCTATTTAGGAAATGGGTGGCTTAAAAAGGAGCCCCCCCACGTCCCCTCCCCAAACACACATACACTCAGGCCCCTTTACACACAACATCCTTTTCATGCCAGCTGCAAGTTGGAAAATGAGGTTTTTGTAGCGTGTTAGTGTTGGAATTTTTTAATAACCTCCCCTCTCTCTTTTTCCCCTCCCGCCCAATTATCTTGGTAAATAATTAACATTCTGAAGGAGATAACTAAGCACAGCATCTCAGAGCTCAAAGCCCTTTTAGTACAAAGCCCTGCCCTTTTCTCTTCATTTCCCTGTTGCCGCTGTTAAAACTTTCTTGTCAATCAAGGTCTGGGCACACACATCAAAGCTTCATGTGGGAATGGCCCCAAGGGGTCAGAGAAAATTCATGGCAGGGCCTGTGAGGCACAAAGAGAAAAAGAGGGAGAAACACACAGACCAAGAGCGAGACAGATACACTCAACCACACAAACACACAGACAGAATGTGCCCCAGTATAAAGCTCTACCCTATTTACTCACAAGTTGACAAATAACCACAGTTCTACATTTCAGACTCCACCTCCACAACCACTTCCCACTACTGGCAAAACATCAGTCCAAATGCTTCAGTCCACAATCTTTTAACTGAAAGAAACTTAAAGGAACTAGAGAGCAGCTCACAAGTATACAGAATGTAAACTCCTTCCCAGGGCTCATTCCCTCCATCCCTATCCTTTCCTAGGGCTCAGCCAAGGCATAGACCCTTCTTCCAAAGTTTACATCCAGTAAGCTTCTTTCCTTCAATTCAGATCAAATATTGGCTCATTTGTGCAACCTGTTGTCTCATTTCCTGTTCGCAGAATTCTCAGGTTATCATTCCAATTTCAGCATTTATTGAGGGTTCAGTACAGAAGACCGATACACCTCAGTTGATCCATCCCAGGAATTCTCCATCCAAGGACGCACACTGTCTGAGATTTTTTTGTAATATAAAGATATTTAAATCAACACCAACTTCACATGAAAAAGAAAACCAAGTGGAATAACCCTACTGGCCAAAGAACATCTTGGCATAAAGATAAGAAGGCTTTAGTATCTGCACAGTCCAGGAAAACATACAACTCAAGTCAGAGCCTTTAGTATTCTCTAGTAGTGCTAAGTACACAAGAATCAAATATTGGGAAGGATATTATCTGAAAACTGTATTTTCAAGTCAGCTGCTACTTTTTCATTTGCAGTCGTTCTAATGCACATATTGAGGTACCTAGAAAAGAATCATGAAGTTTTGAATACTTGCTGTATAGGATTCTTATAGGATAAGACTCTCTGTGAATCAAAAGAGATTTAGAAACCTCTTACAGTCACACTGAGTCTGCCAGATTGGCCAAAGAATTGCAAGCTGTTTGAAACATATGTTCAAAAAATTTCAAATAGTTACATGCAAAGAATTACTACAATATGAATGAGTCAACTGCTAGTTACTATACTCAAATATTGAGCATCTCTTCCTTGCTGCTTTGATTTCCAGCTCTGAGTACAATGCCATTCTGACTGGGAAAATGGATACTATTAACTCATGGCATTGAAACGTTCAAATCACACTGTGCAAGGTATATTTCCAAGATATAGTCAGGTTATTATTTTTATGGCAACAGCACCTAGAAATCCAATTGAAAATGGTGTCCCATCGTGCAATTACGTGTATGTAATGAGAAGCAACCTGCAATATAAATAAAATCAATGACAAATGTGAGAAAATATGATTTTGTTTTGTTTTACAGATGAAGAACTGAGATCTAAAGAGATTAAATAACTTGCTCAAGGTCATACAGGAAGACAGTAGCAGAAATGAGAAATAAGTACAAGTTTCCAGAGTCCTATCCCAGACCTTAATCACAGGATAGTTTTCTTCTGAAGAGATCAGAAAGCTGCTGATGAGGCAAGATGTGGAGGAAGCCAATGCCCTGCTTACCGTCTTCCCCATTCAAGGGATACCATTCCAAACAACCAATTCCACAGGTTTTAAAAAGATCTCCATAACACAGCTTCATCACTTTGGTTACAGTTAAACCAGTTTAAATGAAAGCCTCCCATTTTGGGCCCCCAGTCTGAAGACCTGCCTGTTACTCATAAAGCCGCATTTAGTTTGAAACTGCATAGCTATATAACTCAAGGTTTTATTTCAGACACTCAGACTGAAGTTACTCAGACACCATCGTGGTGAGCGTGGTTTATGACAGCAGGGCATCCTGGTTGTGGAGTGGTATATTGGGTCTACCGGATCTTGCATTCCATGATAAAAATATCTATATTAGAACAACATTTTCCTGTGAGTCCAGCTGTGACTCACAAGAGAAATATTTCTGCTTTGTTTTATTGCATGTTTTAGTAACTTGTTCTCCAGAGCACAGAAAAGATTTCAAGCAGTACCCTCCCCAAATAATGTCACAATACTTCCTCCTTCACTAGGCATCTCCAGACATACATATCAAAAAAACCCCTAGAACAGAATATTGCAAAATATGTACATCATTACTAGGCAGTTACTCTGTTCACTGACAGAATGATGCTTTTAGATCAGTCAGAGACTGCTGTCTAAGGGGGAACTTGCAGCTGCCAGAATGAGAAGCATTCTTTCCGTTACATGATCTGAAAAGATTAGAGTGCCACAGGTCTGCTGTTAGTTTGATGTTAGAAGATGAATAAGAAAATAAGCACTTCAAAGGAACATGCTCATGGATGGAGAAACTCAAGCTACCAACATGAAATACTGCATAGTACACACACCCCAAACACATAAACTAGCACTTGGAAAATTCAACCGGAAAGCCGGTGGATCAAAAGCTTCTGCAACAAGACCGCAAAGCATCTCTGAAACAGAAATAAACACTACAGTCATAGTGAAAGGGAGCAAACTGACTAAGTGGTTCTTGTTTACAACCTGAGAACAAAGCTTCTCAATGTGGACTGCAACTGCTGAAGAAGATGGATATTCTGTAGCTAATATAGAGGAAATCTGATCCGACTAGAACAGGGAACCTTTAAAGGATTCATAAGGTTAAAGGTAAGATTTGAAAGCACTGTTTTGAGAAGGCTCCTTAAGAAGGAATCTAGGTATGAAGAATATTCATTGACTCTGTGAGCTGAGGTCAGAAAGATCTGGCCCACAAAATTAACAGTAGAAGAGAGAGAACATTTTTGGCAGAATTTCTACTCTAAATTCAGTAACACAAGGAAGGCCCTCATCCTGATCAAAATGTCTAGCCTTACTCAAAAGTCAGCATAAGAAGCAAGTACTTACAACCTTTATGAGTACAGTTAACAGAACTGGCAAGACAAATAGGAGGTAAGATTGTTACAAAAACCCGGTCAGGTAGGAAAATCCTGAATGGGTAAGTAAAGGACTAAGACTTAACACAGGAAGCTGAACGACATGTTCTGGGCTGGATGAATGAGGATTAATTCCACTATTAACTGTAATTTTCTTTGTTAGTGAGTGGAATAATTACAAGGCCTGCCATTGGAAATACCTCCAAAGGACTGACTCTGATGAAGTAATTTTTTCTGAAATTGGATTCTGACTATTGCCAAGAGCAGAGATGGCTTCACACTGCCCAAGTCATAGTCTGCTTCACTGAACAAAAGTGCCAGATGCGTTGCCCAAAATGGCATTAACAAAGAGGATATGGAAGCAGAACAGAAGGCAAAGAAAGGAACAAACAGCTCCTCTGGATTCCTGCCCCACAGTAGATGCCAGAGGAAACACTCAGTGCATTCTAAGATCTGATTAGAAAATCTAAATATTTATGTGGAAGTGTGTGGACTCCTTTAGCTTCTCTAAAGACAAATGATGGCCTCCTGCCCCCTTTGCTGCTTTGACTTTTCCAGTGGCTGATATTTTTAGCCTCTACTAACTATTTCCTAGCATTAACTCAGCAATCAATGACTGTCTCCACTAAAGCCCCAGATCTGAACTACATGAGTACATGTTTCTGAGAGAAGAAAGAAGGGGAAAAGCAGCTCTAAGAAGCTCAGCTAGCCTAGAAAAGCACAAATAAGCAACTGCAGCTATAAGGAATCCTAGGCCAACTGCTACAACAGGGAAGCCTGCATTTGATCAGTTCTGGAGAGCAGAACATTATAAAACAATTCAAGCGACATGAGGATAAGACAGCCAGCAAAAATAGCAATAACAAAATATCAAAGCAATGCCTTGAAGTCTTTATGGGTTCCAAAAACTCCATGTTGCTGCCAATCTGTGTGCTCACTGTACTGTAAATACACACATATTTCAGGACAATTCACTTCAGATATAGTTCTTTCAGCCTCTTGGCAAACAAATTGACAATATTTGTCTTTTTTCCTGGTTTTGCTTGCAACGTAAAGGTTCCTCCTTCACTGTAAGCTATCAGATTTAACAAATGTGGTTCCAACAATCTTATCAGCTTGGCTGGAGGGAGAGGGTGGAGAGAGAGTAGAAGTGTTGACAATATGGTACTCCACCATCTGCAATGACTCCCGTTATTGGCTTCAGCACAAATTTCAGTCATTTATAAATATCCAAACACTGAAATATGCTCACATTGCTTCAGACACCATTTACTTTTTCTTATATACAGCACTAAGGCAGTCTGAAGAGCAGAAAGGTAACCTACTGCTAGCGTAATACCTGGGAAACCATCAGAGACAGACACATGCCACAGAAACCTAAGTGCAACTCCATGATTCATGCTTGACCTTAGACAAGTGATTCCCACCACCCAGTTCCCAGTCAGGCAACAAAAAGGAACTCTATCCTCTACGCTAATAGAGAGTGGGGTTGTGATACGTTCAGATATCATGCAGTCTTCATGACAATAAGCTCCTAAAACATACAGGCTGGCAGTGGTAAATGTCCAGAACGCTCTGTTTGGGTTAAAGCAGGCTCTGCCTCTGACAGTCTCAACAACTACCTTAAGTTTCTAGAAACCCATTCTAAAGTTCATTGAGATAATTCCCATATCCTCAGGGGACGCTGTTAGAGTTCCCTGTGTACCAATGCATTTCTCAAAGAAAAGGAGAAAACAGAAGGCAGTTAAGTATTTCATAACTAAACTGAACGGAATAAGTAACTGGATGCTTCTCTGCTGCAGTCCTACTTAAAAGTAGTAATAATAATCCATTTATGCTTAAACATGATAGCATCACGTATTTGAACACATGAGGCAACCTAGAAAAACCAAGAATGGGCTGTGGAAAAGCCACAAGCCAGCCTCTACTCCTTCATTCTTTGGTCTTCTTAACTATTTCTTATTTTCTATTTCTCAAGAGTTTGAGCACCATGACTGGGAAACATCCATCTAAGAAGTCTCTGAGAGAAAAAGGAGAATAAAGCACATTAAAAAAATGCAAAAGTATTTATGGGATAGGCTAATTGGACAAAATCTCACGTTTGAAAATAAGGAACCCTAAGGCTGCAACAACTTTAATTATAGCTCTCAGCTATCACTGAGATAACCAGATTTTGGTGCAGTTTTCCTCATGATTGCCTTTGTTTCCTCTGAAAGTCACATTACTCCTGATATGAATATACACTCCAGAGATGTTCTAAGAAAGAATTCTATTTTGGTATGTTATTGTCTGCTCAGATAAGATGTGTATGAAAGATTAAACAGCCAGATAATATGACAGTTAATTATTTAAAAAAATCCAGGGCAGTACACGTTTTGGAAGATCCATTTTGAACAAAAACACAGATTTCAAAAGTCATCTAAGAAACACCCCATTAGAATGAAGCATCAGATTACAGGCACACATCTTTGCTAGGGAGTCGTATCAGGTGCAAAGCATTCTAAGAGGCTATTGCTAACATCACTGACACAGAACACCTGGAGAGAAAGCTGTGAAATTTGGCGGTCACAGGATACAACTCAACGAATTTAAAGAGCAGTACGATTGATCAAGACAACCTCCCCTCCTCATTTTTTCACAAAGTCTCCAAGAAACAGATACTATAAAACCTAAAAAATTAGCTGTCCAATTACTTTACCCAAGCTCCTTTTCCCTACAAAGTCTAGAAGAACCCCACACTTCACACTACTTCATTAATGTATGCATTCCAGTGTAACAAAACAGTATAATTCCAGAACAACCTCTCATACTAAGGAGATGCTAAGTAAAAATACTGCAAGGTCCCCTAAGCATAAAAGCTCCTCTTCTCCAGGCCCAAAAGCCACACATTTTACAAGTTACCCTAACCGTCCATCTTCAGAAAGCAGCTCTGTCTTTTCATCTCTTTCCTTCCAAATACTGGAAATGGAAGAGTGGCTCTGACTTCAGTACAAAAGGCTTCCCTTTTACAGACCACATGATGCCTGGAAGAGGCCAAGGCTTCAACCAGCCCACCCATACAGAGCCGAGCTCCACTGAGTGCAGGACCAGGCACTGTAGTCTTCTCTTCAGCCCTCAGCCCTGCAGCAAGTGTGGATACTGACCAGCACAAACATCTTCCCAGACTGAAGATTTAACTGTCCAGAAGACAATACTAGAGAACGAGAGCTAGTGAGAAGAAGTGGAGAGCAAATCCTGCCCCCAGTGCTGCCTCACCTGGCCCAATACCAGAAATAACACCTCTGTTGCTCCTTTTCTATGCCAGTTTCATTTTTACCAAGAGCACTGAGGCTTAGGCAAAGCAGCCTGATTAGTAACAGCCGCCTATAAAAAGGCCATCCAACAATAACAGAGTTGCCAGGGACATGAAAGCCAGAGCAACTTCCGCACCCATTTCTTTCCAGAGAAGAAAGCCCCCTTCAGCCCCTGCCAAGCACTCAGATCTCCAGCAGCCGGGAAAGTCTATCCAAGCAGAAGACATTACGGCATGGAGCCTTCACTGACTCAAGGCAAAAGTTACAGATGAAAGAAGATTTATACCGGTAACAGGGAGCAAAGTGTTACCCAGAATCAGCCAACGTAAATTGGGACAAGGCACCAGCCTAGTATGTTAGAGAGCCGTGGTCTCCAACAAGCAGTATGGGTAATTGGAATGGTATGACAAGTTCTCAGCAGGAATCGTTTTTTTTCCCCCCCGTTTGATGCTTCATCCAAATAAAATGTTTATAAACACACAGAATCATTCCTGCCACAACCAGACCGTGGCCTGAAAGGGCTGAAGAGCTCCAGGCATGGGACACAGGCGACATGGCCACTGGCATCAAAAACAGCTCTTCCAATCTGCAAATCCATTTTATATAAGGGCTAGTTTACATACAGCTGCATTAAACAGCTTCAAGGCTTTAATGCACATGCTAGGTGCACCTCCCCCAACTCACATTCCTGGCAGCGGGACGCTCTGTTGCCTCAAAATCACTTTAAAGACAGAGGAACCCAAATCCCATCCAGACACATCTCCTCATGCTCCCTCTTTTCACTTCATTTTAATCCTTCCAAGTCGCCTCAGCCCCTCACAGCCTTCTCCCTTCTCATAACTCACCACAAACATACATGAATTTCTTTCCCCTTCAAACAAATCAATTCCACTGCTGTTTTGCACCAATCCAGTGCCACATTGCTTTCCTTATTGCTAAACCTCTACACCCCCCTCACCTCATTTGAGTAGTGTTGCTAGCCCAAACCATTCAGGTCAAATCATGCACTCATTTCCAATTCCCTAGAGTGGCTGTAAGTTGAGGCTAAAGCCTCCCTGAGTAGAATTTGATTAAAAACAAAACAAAACAAATTCTTTGTTTAAACAGAAAAAAAAAAGCTTCACTAGAAAAACATGCTGGCCTGCTCCTTTCACCATCAACTCATTTTTACAAATAAGCTGTGATGAACCAGATGGGCTTTCCTAATTTGTGGGATAAGCTTTTGGAAACAAGAGCTAGAGGCATTCTGAAATATCACACTGAACATGCATGATAAAAAATTCTAGAAAGTTAAATATCTATAGCTGCATACACATTTCCCACTACCTGAGGTTGCTGCACCAGCTGGTCTAAGAGGACAAGCTACACTACAAATACAAACTTGGCAAAATTTCTACATTCAACTGGTGAAGCAGAAAGATTACAAAACTTGCAGCAAGGGTCTGTCAGCCTCTGAACTCATCATAAACTTTAGTAATGTTCAGCAGAAAAAGCTTGCTCGCGTCTATTGGTATAACCATATCAGCAAACTCTTCTAGGGTGTGGGTGACAAAGTCATGAGCAAAAACATTTTCATCATGTTGCAGATGCACATCCTCTTCCAGCTAAAACTGTACTACCAAGAAACTTAACTTTCTTCAGCCCATCACTACTGCCCTTTGCAAGATATTAACAAGCACTTGCATGCATCATCAGTACCTAATCCACTTCAGTCAAGAGACCCAAGCCTGCAAATGTCTCCTATTTAAACTATTTATATTAATCTAACTCATTTAACCTGAAACAGACAGCAGTCCACATGACAGATGTGAGAATAGGTGGGGCAGCAGCCTCTTCAGCTGACTCGGTTGTAACTGGAAGACATGTGACCATTGCCTAAATTACTCAGGTGAAAGTTCCCTTATAATGACATAAAAATGTCCACATTAGGGCTCTCAGCAGAAACATCTCCAGAAAGAATAAACATACTCCTGACAGACATTAATATGCAAATGAAGGCTTCTATGGGACACCTGGTTACAAGGAGTTTGCAATGCCTTGTTGCTTGACATACTCGTCTTCCATTGCCTGTACCAGTGTCACATTATCATTTCTACTGTGTAGTAGGAAAAACGAAAAAACATGTCACGAACAAGTAGCAATTTCTGGGTGCTTATACTTTGCACTAACTTCACAGGTGTGAAATGCTACATAGGATGTCACACAGTAAAAGAAAAACTAACAGTTTCCAATAATGTTACCAGCTGTTTTCTTCAGAATTCTAAGGCTCAAGTAGCCGGCGTTTTTTCTCTTTTCCCCTAAAACTGGGAAAAATCATATACAAAATATTTTTATTGATGGAATCGTAAAGCTGTTAAAAAAAACAAAAACAAAAAAACAAACCCAACACCTAACAGGCAAGAAATTCCAAAGGTTTAATTCTTCCAAAATTAAAAAAAAAGCAACTAAATCCCACCTACCAGTTTAAATCCTCTGTTATATATGAAAATTTAGGAATTGTTGCCTGTGTACTAGTTCATTGCCATTCAAACTATAGGGTAGCTGAGTCAAGCTGTTGGGTCAAAGTTGCCCAGGTAGTCTGTCAGTCCTACATCCAGCAATACAAAAAAAGTCAAGGACAACTGTATTCAGGCCAAAGGTCCATTCAACCCAGCCAGTATCCTATCTCTAACAGTGAACAAAAATGGATGCACAGAGTATCCTTGTCCTGTGCTCATATGTGATAATTTCCCCATATACTCTGTCAGCTGCCAACCATTTTCAGTTCAGAAACTTCCTAAGATGGTTTCAAAATACTAAGAGAGACTCTCAGTGGATTTGTCTTCCATAAACTTGTCCAATTCCCCCTTGAACTAATGTATACATTTAGAATCCACAGCAACCTGTGGCAATGAATTCCATACTTGAGTTTTCTTTTGCATGAAGAACTATCTTCTTTCATCTGTTCTGAATCCAGTTCCTGCTAGCTTCACTTGATGCCACTCACTCTTGTACTAGAGATAGTAAGAAATCAGTCCCTTCCAGCTTCTTCTTAATACGTTATTTCTTTCCCAGTCATGCATTTTCCAGACTGAAAAGTCCTAGCCTATTTAGTCATTCTTTATGTAAGAGCCATTCCAGACCTTTCAAAATCTCATTCCCCTTCTCTGAACCTTTACCAGTTGTTCTTTGGACCAGAAAGGCACACAATATTCAAGATATGAGCAAACCTTGGATTCATACAATGATACAGTGATATTCTTTGGTTTGTTATCTATTTCTTTCCAAATCTTTTATTTGGGTTTTGGGAGAGAGGTGGTTTTGGTTTTGACTGCTATTCAATATTGAGCTGATGATTTCATCATCTTAAAACTGTCTTCTACAGCACTAACAATTAACTCAAAACCCATCAAGATGCATGCGAAGTTCAAATTAATTTTCCCCCCCACAAGCATCACTCTATACTTATCTACAGTGAGCCAGATGCTTAAGGAGACAATGCCAAAAGGCATGCAGTTGTTAGTGTGGTAATAATCTTTTCATAAAGGTCATGTTCCAATCCCTAAGAAGTGTTTTAAACTTATGCATGAGGTTTTACTTGCTTTCCACATTGCAAATAATTGTAGTGATTCTGTATATTCAGATTACCCTTAACAACCATTTTTCTTCAATTATGCCCAAATTCTCAACACAACAACCTTCTAAGTGTACATCAGGCTACACTGTCTAATTTCACGTTGCACAAAAAAAATATTTCCTTAATCAGCTTAGGATTTGCCACCTTTTTCCTTAATTGGATGTTCTTCTGCTTTTATGTTGACACAGAGAAAGTGAGAAATTAGAAAGATCATTCCCTAAAATAATCAATTTCGGGGAGAATTTTCAGCTTTAGACTGCCATATCTTTAAATAGTCTCAGTTTTGTGCTCTGTTATGGCTTTGCATTTTTGTTATGTGATGTAACAAGCAAATCTCAGGGAAGCCATTACAAACTGAAGACACTTGACATTAGAAAAGACCAGGTTCTTCATTAAGTTGTGCTTTCTAAAGCAGTCTAAAAGAGACTGGGCTCCAGGGCACCTCAAAGTCTTTACAGAGAACTAAATTTAGTACAACAATGTTTCAAGAAGCTGCTGTAAGGGATGAATTCCAAATTAAATGTCACAACTGGGAAATTGGGAAATTGTTACCCATGTAACAAGCACAGGTAACATGCCTGGTACTGAACAAAGGATTTAACAGCACAAATTAAACAAAATTCCTGCCACAAAGTTTCTGATTTGAAGACAGTGAAGAAATCATTATTTCTGTGGTGTTTAATTGAACAAGTAATGTTTCAGAAGAAATCCAGAGAAACAATTGATGTGTGTTGGAAAAGAAAAAATAAAGGAACAGTATTGTTGGGGAGCAGGGGAGAGAAGATAGACAAAGGATTTTGAAATTTATTCAGAAGATGGACCAAAGCTAACGATAGAGACAGCAAAAGAAGTTGGATGAACAGGAGGCAGATATAGGCCGCCAGACGTTAGGATGCTGCAGCATTCAAGGTTGCTGAAAAGGCACAGGACCTTCTTTTTTTGTGGAATGAGTATGGTATGCAAAGGGTTTAGAAGCCAACTAAAAAAGAAGAGAATGGTCAAAGGAGATTTCAAAATAAGGACAGGCACCTGAACAGACAGGATATTTTCTAACAGTGAWAGAAAATGATGGAAGAAACTAGTGTCAGAAAGGTAAGCACCTAGAGCTCAAAGGAGCAACAAAATATCCAAGAGAAAATGAACTGCAAATGAGAAAAAAAGTTAGTAACAGAGGTAGATTGAGTCTTCAGCATCTAAGAGGTACTTAACAAAACGAAACAAAAGCTCATCTTAAAAAAAAAAAGGGCCCCAAAACTGGAAGTCCATTGGATGCTAGAGGGAAATGTGGCATGGAAAAAAAAAAATCCCAGAGAGACACTGAAAAGGAGCAGTATATTTTGTAAGGACACAAGAGAAGTCGAAAGGCTGGGACAGAAAATCTGGGAAAGCATCCCAGCCGGATCTTAGAAAAAGACAGAAAAACACCCATCTTATCCAGGAGACAGCTGTCGGAGAGAACAGTAGAGAAACCACACTTTGGAAGGATGAAAAAAGGTTTCCAATAAACACATCAGGAAACGTGCATCAAGGAACTGTAGGTGAGGGATGTGATCAGACATGACAGCTTAGGAGAAAAAAAAAGAGAAAAGCAGAGAGTAAGAGTGCATGTGACATGTCAGACCAGTTTGTACTAGTCACAGCTATAAGGCTGCTCCCTGGCCTCAGAACAGCTAACAAGTGCAGAATGCGTCTTATTACCTGGCGATCCTATTAATGTTTTTCAAATGTATCAATAGCAATGCAATCATAGCCAGTTTCTTTTCTCTGGGATCTGCCAGAAATCTGAAGACAAATTTTGTCTTTTGCATTTCCCCTCATGGTAACTATGTGAGACAGTGTTTTGGGCAGTAGATGTGGGAGATGGCACAAATCAGAGGAAGCTGCCTTCATGCCTGAGTGGCAAAATCTCCTGGTTCAAAGACATGAAGACACTGGCATTTTGGTTATCAATTAAAATATATAAAAAGGCTTTAAAGAGAAAAATCACTGGTCTGGCTCCTCTCCCCCACCCAGGATGGCATTAAGTCTTACCAACACACACAGCGTCCCTTTCCTGTCAGATGGAAGAAAGGCTGCCATGCAYGATGCACATGCAAACAGAAGCAACGCTCAAGTAGAGAGTAGGAAGGCTGATAGAAACAGTAGTCCGCAGGCTGTGCAGCTGGGTGGAGGCCAAAAGCTACTGCATAGCCATTCCTGAACCACAAAACCAAACAGGGCTGTGATCTCCGAGATGCTCAGGATTCTCTAGGAAGCCATACCTGTCACAGGCGCAGTGACAGAAAGAGGAGGAACTTGGATATCAAGAAAACCACACCCAAAACTTCAATTTTCAGCAAAAAAAAATCTTAACAGGGTATTAGGAAGGGGAGAGACTTTTGAGTGTGAACATGAGGACCCAAATTATGTGATTCCCTGAACATGCAGTAGCCTAAGAGCAGCTGCGCTTGTATCTTTTCCACATGGCTCGGCCAGGAAGTTGTGGAATTTGGAAAGCTCCATTACAAACAACTTCAGAGGCACTCTAATCCCTTCCTAACTCAGTATGCTGTCTGAAAGGTCCCTTTCTCTCTCTGTTTCTCCACTCTGCTCTTTCTCATCCCTCAGAGGTATCAAGCAAAAACTCTCACTACAACCTGCTTGACCCTTCACCCTGCAAGTGATCTTCAATGCATCACTCTACAAATGTCCATGACATTCTGAATGACTCCCCATATTAAATATGGTGAGTTTGGGGCAAAGTCGCTTGCAAAATCACTCAGCCAGTCTCTTCTTAGCACGTGTGTGATTTCCACAGCCAACAGTCTCTGGTCAGAGACTTCAACACCACTTTATTTGATATTTGCAAATAACCTCCAAGAATTAAATTTCAGACTTTGAGAAAAATTACAACATAGAAAGTACATGTTCTACAATGTATAAGCTAGCTTAAAATAAACTCTCACACAGTGATTATCAAAAAGGTCAGATTTTTGTCTAATATGGCATCTAGCTTCTGCTGTAGAAGTTAGAAACAGTCATCTATCCCAAACCAGTATCATGTCTCCTACTACACTGGGCCAACTACAAATACAGCAAACTCATTTACACAGCTTATGCAATAACCTTTAAGGTTGCATACAGTGCAGGCTCCATAGAGCACAGAGTCTATGTATACAACAATACGAAACCCCCACCCCCACCATCATGAAACTACATATTGCTGCACAAGGTGGACCTCTTCTGGTGAAGAGCTTGTGCTCCGAAACACCTGGTTCCATTAGTTGTGGTTAAGCAGAAATCTACAGGGATCATGACATTATACAGCTTCTTTTAAAAGCAACTAAGGCATGTTGGGGCAGGTGGAAGAAGCAGCATGTCAGAGAGAGAATGACAGAGCACAGGTGTGAGTCCTTACCTCAAAGAGCGTCAAACTTTCATCATTCAAGATGATTCTGGGAGGTGCAATAACTGAAGTTAAAAAACAAGTTACAAAACAGGACCACCCAGCAACCAAAACAATAAGTACAGCAGGTATGGGAGGGATTGCTGCCCTTCAAAAGAGGGACATATTCTCATTGCCCACATGTGCTTCGTATTAGGCAGAAGCATAAAGTGGCTAAGTGACCAGGGTTACACCTTCTTTCCACTCTGAGGCCATATTTGAAGAAGAAATCCCTCCCCAGGTCATATCTCACGGCATCACAAGATCCCATATGCATCAGAGCAATCACAGCTAGGAACAGGCTTTGTAAAGTATGGCCAAATATTACTAACAGGGCACTCACATAAGTAGAATGGCAGATCTGCATCTGCAAGGTGGCTTCTTACAAAGTCTCTCAAAATGCCAACTGTAAAAAAAAGGAGGGGAGAAGGGTTTCCTGGATGACATTTGTTTCTTCAGATGCTGAGCCAAAAGGCTAGCCTGAACCTACAGAGCTGTCCTTTGCAATGCGTGCAGGTTGCCCTTTCCTTGAATGAATACTACAGCTATCACTATTATAAATATCTTGCAGAAAACAAACCTACATATTCTGGTCCTTTGGCAAAATATAAGGATCCCAGTGAAATTCTTCCTAGCAAATCCAATAACAGATGCAAGATATGCAGAGATGAGCTAGCTGAGACTGGTCACTAGTTATCAGTTCTTGTTCCATATAAAAGTATCAAAAAAATGTGTGGGTAACTATCATTGCCAGCTCATATGGAGAGGATCTAGATTAGCAACAGTGAGAGCTAATTCATACATGGTCTGACTCACTATCTTTTGTGAACTGATGACTGAAGAACAGTCCAACCCCTGCTACTGTGATTATAGTAGGGAAGGCTGCCACCCTCCCCACCACTTTTTTTTTTTTTAACTTTTTAAATCTTTAAAATAAAGGAAGTGTTCAAACTCATCTCTTGCCCCCCCAAGCCTTCTCTTATGGAGTCTGTCTGAAACAAGTTGTAACTCAGTAATATCCCATTATTTGTGTTCAAATGGTACATCAGGTAGGACAGTTTCCTGAGCACAAATATTTTGCCATCAAGCAGCCTGACATAGTCTCCATCAAGTAGTCTTGGAAATAAATTCCCCTTAACTAAGGTATTACCTCAGACTCTTTTCTCATCTAGTTCAGGGGCCCTATAAGGATGGCATAGCTAGCTATTGCTGCTTCTTCAGGGCAGTATTACTCCCCTGGGCAGCAGAAAGATCTGTCCAGAGCCACTCTCTTTTGGCATGCCAATAAACAGTGATGAGAGATGTTAGCTACAGCCACAGAGACTGAAGCAGAAATTGCTCTTACCAGTTTCACTAGGACGGAAGAACCCTTGTAGAACATGACGGTCTGGGAAATGTACTCTCAACACCACCTAGTCAGAAGCAAAGCACATTAGGTCAATTGTGTACAGCTGTTCTGAGAGGCTTGCCCTTGGTTTAGAATTTATAGCAAGTTTCTTACAAATGGGGAGATTTGAGCTATTCTACTCTATAGGCTACAGGTTTCCATTACTGCGCAGCTCCTTGGAGAACATGGACTGTCTGACTTCCAAAGACTGTAAGAGAGCTGACCTACAAAAACAGTATCATGTACAATGCAGAAGCACATATTCAGAGAGTAGAAGCTCCCTGTGCTAAGTGACACTCAGATGAAGTAGAAAATCACCTTAGGTTCCAAACAGGGACAAGTACAGACAACAAATCAGCATCTTGGAGTGTCCACAGTAGTAGGAAGCCTCCCAGTCACACAGTCCCTATGCCGTATATATGCTGAAATAGCTAGTAACATTCTATTTCCAGTGGTGGTCAGTTAGCACCTAACTTGGAAACTTCATCTCTTATTTCTTTGCAGTAAAGCATCAAAGACAAGAACTGCATTAGGATCACATTTACAGAGTAAGATCTCTCCAGTCCGTAATATCTTATCATTTAACATGTAATGAGATACTATTGAAACTAAGAGTCCACAGAGGAGAAGCAGTTAGGAAAGCTCAATCAAATAGACTGATGTGTGCATAACATAAGGGTTTTGAATCATCTGGAAGGAAATAAAAGGAACTATTCTGCCTGCTACCCAACCACATCATTAGAGGCCAGCTGATTTTACATGGTATAACTGTTATGTGGGTCCTACCAACTATTAACAGGGACAGGAACATGAAAAGCCTTCCTATAAGCAGCTCAAGATCCTGTTGGTCACATTTGGTTCCCAAAGCTACTTAAGCCACAAGTTTGGACTAGCCAGAGGAGTTGGAGAAAGAGAAAAGGCTACCTTTGGGTAACGTTCTAACTTTTCCTTCAGCTGAGCCTCCCTCAAAGATTTTGTCATCAGTGGAGCTTCTTCCAGGCGTTTCCTAGATACGTGGGAAGAAGACAAGCTGTCACTTCTGCCACTCTAAGATACACTTTTATTAAGAAAATGAAAGGCCCAAGCAGGACAGACGACAATTGCTCAACAGTTCCATATATCCCTCACTGCATGTTCCCCACCTGCTGTGATTCCTACCCAAAATCTCAGAATTTCTACTACTCTCCTCCCAGGTCATGTTCTCCTTTAACAGCTAAGAATTGCAAACCCCCAGTCTGTATACGAGCAGTGTATACATATGCATGCCTGCATGCATGCAATTACCTGCAAGTTCAGACTCATGTTCTTTCAGATGCCTTCCTTGTCCCAAAATCCCACCCTCCCTCTGTTTGCAGTTTCCCCAGCCTAGTACCAGCACTATATAGTCAAATTCTCTAAAGTATGCAGGCTTTAGAACAAATCATATTTTAAAAGAAAAAGAAAACAGACAAAGGCTAAAATGCAACTGAGGAGTTATTGAAGGTACCCCTCTAATCTGGTACGTTACTTCCTAAGGCAATTCATTTTCTAGGCAAAGGCAAAACAGAAGCTCTAATCTATATAAAATCAGAAAAGCATTTTTTATCCACATGGAAAATCAGCAATTTAGCTAGAGAAGATAGGGATTGTTTAAAGATTTTTAAGGCAAGAAGAAAACACAATAAAGTGAAGAAAAAGCAATTGTGCTAAAAGGAGAGCCATGAGGATTGGAGCAAGGTTGCAAGTGCAGCTCCTTTAGAATCCCTGTTGGGATCAACCTTTAATAAACTTTGTAGGAAAACTTACTGTGTTCTAATGAACTTTGCTTATGATACAAATTTAAGAAGCACTTACAAGATATAGAGAAATATCAATATTTTACTTAGAAAGTGAAGTAACAAAACAGGATAGAGCACATCATTGGGTGTGAAGTTGTGCATTTAAGTACAAACAGAATTTCTACTACAAGGTAGAAGCTCATGAATTGGAAACCTGAGAAAAACCTAAGCATATAAGCTGACCATAAGAAGGCTTATGAAATGCCAACATGATGGGATCTTGGAAAGAAGTATTTACAGTCCAGGCTGTACGAAGCAAAATACTTCATACAGACAGACAATATTAGTGCCTTGTACGTGGATTTAGTGAGCATCACCTACAATACTGTACAAAATTATTTTTACCCTGTACAAGAAAAGTACATTTACTGAAGTAGGTGCCAAGATTGCTACTAAGATGATCAGGGGAATGTTTTCTGAGATTACATGTGAAAAGCTGGATTTATTAATCCAATAAAACAGAAACTGAAGTGGGACACAATTACTCCAGGGAGCAAAAAGAGCTACTGAAGCTGAAAAACAATGTTGGCATAAGAGCTAATGGATATTAATTAGCACAAAGGAAGCAAAACAGGAATGAGACATTTCAGACAATGAATGAAGCAAGGTTGTGGACTGGTCTTTTAAAAGGAGTAGCAGGTGCAAAAATCTAACTGTATTTAAGATGACACAGTAAATTCAGAAAAATAATTATATATTTTCCTGTAAGTAAAGACCTAAGCTTAGATCTAGCAGATACCTTTCAATTCCATGTTCAGTTTCATTCCTTTTCCCTTATTTCAGCATTCTGAACAATTCTTAATTTTGAATAACCTATTTACCAGGATAGATTTTGGTGAAACACCTGATTGAATAATTGCAATTTTGTACTATTATTTACAAGTTAATCTTCTTGTGTCTATGTAGTTTGAAGGACCTCTTTCTATTTTTGAGAATCATCAAGGTATCTCAGGAACAGGTGCTGAACAAAACTACTCCAGGCTTTCTTCACCAACCGTACCCAGCTGGTACACCACATTTCAAAATGATCTGAAAGTGCCAATTAAAAATTCAAAGAGTGAACAGCAAACTAACCTGTTCCATTCCTTCTTTGTGTACCAAGTTTCTGATTCATATCAAATCTCTACTTTTCATGAAACTGGAATTAAATTCTAACCACATTTAAAATATTGCATTGTGTGCAGCTAGTTCTTGGTAAGATTCACCAGCTGAGATCAGCAGCCAACTGATACCAGTTTCTTGTGGAACTTGCCTTTATTTTTATCCCTGACCAYGGGAGGAAAAAGGGTTATAAGCATCAGCAAATTTGGAAATGAGGTCCTTTTTGAGGGGGGTATATTCCAGTAACCCCCGACCAAATGACCATACATTTGTACCACTAACTACTCCAGACCCACAAGTGGCAGAGCAATTTTCAAGCCAATCTGTGTACTCATGTGGATTTCAGAAGCCAGAGGTGGGGGGGGGAAATCAACTCTAAGTAGAAAGTTCTACTCAGACTTGGCTATAGTATAATACTGTCCCACAGTTTCGTAGAATACTTGTAAAGTTCAAAGGAATATTATGACCCACTTGAAACTAAATACATTCACAAAATTAATTCATTAAGGAACATATAGATGGCAAAATGCTGCTGTGATGGGGAGGTTACCTTAACCTGAGTTTTTAGTTCAGAACAGGAATAAGAGTACAATAAAGTCATGAGTATTTGACAGCAAACTACTTGAACAACAGAATGTGCAGTTACCCCAGTTTCCTATACTTCTTTCTCCCCTTTGGGAGCATCCCAAATATCCTCATGTCTTGATTTCTGATCAAGTTTGATTTTGCATTATTTCTGTTTGGATAATGTCTCAAAGTTGGTCTTTTATGATTAGGTCAAATAAAAGGTAATTCCATTACTTAAAACACAAGGCTTTTCTTACTGGCTGAAAAATGCTACTAGCTACTGCTGAAGTCAGCAGGAATTATTCCTCTAAAACTAGATTGTTGTGTTCATATATTTGCCCATCACACATTACAAATTCTAGCCATTTAATTTCTAACAATCAATGTTAAGTCAGATCAAAATGCAGAGAGCAGGAGCTCACCACTGCTTTGGGCCTCTAACAAATAAGGGCACATTAATTATAAAGTTAGTGGCTTCTCTTTCAGAGGAAGGAAGGAAGGAAGGAAGGAAGGAAGGGAGGGAGGGAGGGAGGGAGAGGCATGGTGTTAAGTGTCTATGAATAACTTCCTGAAATGCAGAAGATGGGCATGAATCTTTCTTTTATTCCTTTCTTAGTGAGGGCCCAACTAGTTTGAGCTTCTCAGAAAAACTTACTACCACATAAGCATCACAAATACTTCACGATGAAATTTTCAAAATCCAAGTGAGCCCATTATCCCATGACACAAATAGTCAACYGATTCACACAAAAACATAGGTCCTGGTACAGAAGCATGACCTGACCCTTGTGCTCAGTTGGCATAAAAGGTAGAGATTTCCAGGTCTGGTCATTAATCCCATACCCATGAATTCATCTACAACCCCTCCCCCAGAAATCACAGCCACCTATAGGAGCATAGCATGACTCTCCTCAACAAAAGGATATGGAGCATTCTCAGTTGCTAGCAGAAAGGAAACTTGCCTCTCGCTCTGCAGTTGTGCCAAACGTTTCCTTACATCATCCACYGTAACTTCAAAAAACTCATCAGGAAGGTCTTCTGGGCCAGCAGGAAGTGGTTCTAGTAGGTCTAGATGACATACAAGTGGCTCTCGTTCTAAAAGCTACAGAATGAAAGTGAGCTCAGGTTAGTCTTAAACGCATTCCTTCGCTAATACTAGAAGGTTCTGGACAAAAAGCAGAATGACAGTATTTGCAAACTGAAATGCAATCACATGGTATGGAATTCATCTCACTAAGAACAGACATAGACTATATAGAAGTTGTCAACGTTGAAACTAGTCACTCTTTATAGTTGATGGAGCTTGGGGCACAATTCCTCCCAAAAAGCAGTAGGAGCCTATATTCTGTCAGATGAGTCACACAGCTAATGGAGTTAGCTACTCTAAACTGTCTATATGGGAAGCCCAGGATAAAAAATTCAGCAGTCATCTAATGTAAGGAGAGATGATTCCTTTCCAGGGAGTACCTGTGGGATCTCTTCACTTACATTACATAGATATTTTGTAGTTGAACCATACCCCTAGCTAGTTAGAAGCTTGTTACAAGTACTCAGAAGTGACTCCTATCCCAAAGTCATCATCTGCCTCTCTCTACCCTACTCCAAACCTCTCAGTATATAAGCATTTCCTTATCCTACAGGCAGTACACAACTAATACAGGTACTACTATATGTACTATAGCCTATAAACTGCCCTTTTAAGTTGTTCATCTGCCACATACCCCTGGCTCTCATCAYACCTTCTGTTCTCTTTGCTTCACATTCTCTTGCCACAGAACCAGCTGCAGTAGTTCCCAATCAGGGCTCATTCCATATCTTCTTACTTGAGAACATTCTTCTTACTCTAGAGAGTAATCCTTTGTTTTGGTAAAGTAATTTTTGGCCTGCTGAGTGCTTGGAATTGGCTTACTGTGGGGTTTCGTTGTACATGTTTAAATTTTTTAACCTGGCTTCTGGTATGTATCACCTCTCATCCAGTAAAGAAAGCTCCCTTGGACAGTGAAAACTTTTTTGCTTTGCACTTATAAACTACTTGGCACTGAAGTCAGCCTTAGCTGCAGGCAGAGTTCAGGAACCTGCTTGGAAGAATCCCATGGGATCTGGCCCTGGAGGGAAGAGAGGTCCAAGAGAGCTCTTTTATATTCAAGGATCACCTCCTCCAAGCTCAATAATGGTCCATCCCAACAAGCAGGAAATCAAACAAAGGCAGCAGGAGGCCTGTATGGATTAATAAGGAGCTCCTGACTAAATTCTAACATAAAAAGGAAGCCATACAAGAGATGGGAACAGAAAGAGGTGACCCAGGAGGAATATAGAGACACTGTCCAAGAGTGCAGGGTTGGGGTTAGGAAAGCTAAAGCCCATCTGGAGTTGAATCTGGCAAGGGACATGAAGGACAACAATAAAGGCTTCTACAAATACATAAGCAGCAAAAGAAAGGCTATGGAAAACGTAGGCTGGCTGCTAAACGGGGCAGTGACCCTGGTGACAGAAGACATAGAAAAGGCAGAAGTACTGAATGCCTTCTTTGCTTCAGTCTTTCCTGGTAGGACTGGCCTGCAGGAATCCCAAGTCTCTGAGACCAAAAGGGAAGTTTAAAGCAAGGAAGACTTTCCCTTGGTGGAGGAGATTGCATTAGGGAACACCTAAACTGGACACACACAAGTCCATGGAACCTAAGGAGGTCCCTTCCCCAACAAGTGCTGAGGGAGCTGAGCTGGTCGATTTCATCACAGCGCCATTGTTGATCATCTTTGAAAGTTCATAGTGATCATGAGAGGTTCCTGAGGATGGGGAGAAAGCAAATGTCACCCCTATCTTCAAGAAGGGCAAGAAGGAGGGTCTGGGGAACTACAGGCCAGTCAGCCTCAATCTGTAGGAAGATGATGGAGCAGCTAACCCTGGAAACCATTTCCAGACACATGAAGGACAAGAAGGTGATCAGGAGTAGTTAACAAAGGGGAAATCGCACTTAACCAACCTGATAGCCTTCTACAATGAGATGACTGGCTTAGTGGATGAGGGGAGAGCAATGGATGTTGTTTATCTCAAATTTACTAAGGGTTTTGACACTATCTCCCAAAACATCCTCATAGACGAGCTGATAAAGTATGGGCTAGATGAGTGGACAGTGAGGTAGACTGAAAACTGGCTGAACTGCCAGGCTCACAGGGTTGTGACCTGTGGTGCAAAGTCCAGCTGGAGTCACTAGTGGTATACCCCAGTGGTTGATACTGGGTCCAATACTATACTACTTAATCTCTACATTAATGACCTGGATGATCAGACTGAATGCACCCTCAGCAAGTTTGCAGATGATACAAAACTGGGAAGAGTGGCTGATACACCAGACAGTGGTGCTGCCATTCAGAGGGACCTCAGCAGGCTGGAGAAATGGGCAGAGAGGAACCTCATGAGGTTCAACAAAGGGAAGTGCCTCCCCTGCACTTGCGGAGGAATAATCCCATGCACCACTACAGGCTGGGGGTCAACCAGCCGGAAAACAGCTTTGCAGAAAAAGACCTGGGGGTCCTGGTGGACAACAAGTTGAACATGAGCAAACAATGCTCCCTCATGGCAAAGGCAGCCAATGGCATCCTGAGCTGCATTAGGAAGAATGTTGCCAGCAAGTTGAGGGATGTGATCCTTCCCCCTCTACTCAGCACTGGTGAGGCTAGAGTACTGTGTCCAATTCTATGCTACCCAGTACAAGAAAGACATGGATCTTCTGGATTGAGTCCAGCAAAGGGCCACAAAGATGATTAAGGAACTGGACCATCTTTCATATGAGGAGAGGCTGAGAGAGCTGGGACTGTTCAGCCTGGAGAAGAGAAAGCTCAGGGGGAATCTTATCAATATATATAAATATCTAATGGGAAGATGTAAAGCAAACCAAGCCAGCCTCTTCGCAGTGGTGCCCAGTGACAGGATGAGAGGCAATGGCCACCAATTGAAACACAGGAAATTCTATCTAAACAAAAGAAAACACTTAATTTTGAAGGTTGTTGAACAATGGAACAAGTTGCCCAGAGAGGTTGTGGAGTCTCCATCCTTGAATATATTCAAAACCTGACTGGACATGGTCCTGGGCAACCTGTTCTAGCTGACTCTGCTTTGAGCAGGAAGGTTTGACCAGATGCTCTCCAGAGGTCCCTTCCAATCTCAATTGTTCTGTGATTCAAAGCAGGCAGCTGCTAGAAGAGAAGTTCCCTGTACACATTAGCTGAAATAAAGGTACTTATTACATTTACTGGCATTACCCATTTCTTCTCCCCTCATTCCCTCATATACCCCTTCCAGTCCAAAGGAATGCCTGAATGTCCTTCTCTCTGCTTTCCATCCATTCTCCCTACCCCCAGGCACAGGCCCCTTGGGAACAGGAGTCTCCCTCAATTGTCAAAAGAGACAACACAAATTACAAGGCAATGTTCACTCTATTTGTGGGCACTAAAGGGTAATTTGAGAAATTAAAAGAGCGAGGTTGTGTGGGTGGGACCCTTGGCTACTTTTAGAAAGTTGAGTGGAGTCAGCTCTAACTAGAGGGTGAAGGAGCCTGATTGCAGCTTTCCCTGGGCTCAGGGGGGAAGAATGCCCAGGGCTGCAGAACTCCCTGAGCTGTGTGAGTAAAGAAGTGATTCTGAGCATGCAGAGCCACCCTCTGGGAAAGAGCCTGTTGCACAACAGTCCTAACTGCTGTGGGCAGCTGGACTGACAAGGACAGAGCAATGTCAGAGGCCCTCCCCAATAATGTACTTCAACCTCCTCAAACAGACCTGAATTTCATTTCACTCTGAACACACCTTTGTTGAATGCCAAGCAACTGAAGAGAGACTTCTCCTTCCAGGGAAAAAGACTGAGCAGACATGCCCTATGGCATGTTGTGAAAGGTGCTGGAATACAATGGAGAAAATTCCAAAGCCTGCATTAGCAAATCCTAAATTTATCATTTAATTACTGACTCCAGCAAGCACTTTAGCTAATCATAACAGTAGCAGGATTCCACAGGAAAATGGTCAGTCACTGGCCAAACCAGGGTAGTGGCTAAAGACTTCAGCCAAGACATCAGAAATCACAGGATACTGGAAGGCAGCCATATACCCCAGTCCTAAGCACTCACCTCTTTTCCCCGCGGCCTGTTGACTGTCTGGGCTATTGTATGTTAGAACTATGATACAAGTGTTGATTTCCAGATGTCCCCATTCAGACAAATGGGTCTTCACTGCAAACTGGCAACCAGGAACTTCCCCCTCTAAAGCCATTCTCCAGCCTATCAGAACTATGTAAGTGCTGCGAAACAAAAGCTACTACTTCACAGACATAAATGCCCCGTTCTTGACATCCATCTTACATCTAGCCAAGATGTCTCTGTTTAATTCTCTGGTACATACCTGTACTGGCCCTGCACAGGTACACAGCTAGCTACCCTCTGGCTTCTAAGTCTATACTTTTATCTCTCTCTTTCCCCAGCCAGCACTTAATGCTGAATATCTTAACTTCCAAACATATATAACTAAAACACATTACTTAGCTACTACTTAAAATGAAAAGCCACACTTTTCTGTACAGAGGAAAGAGCAGTAGATCTGAGTATGTCTAATGGGACCACAAAAAAAGAAGAAAAAAAAAAGAGTAAGAATTCCCTAACATTAAATTTTCAGCTAACCCCCAATAAGGGATTCAGCGCTCTGGAGAGAGCTGTAATGAGTGAGTTTATGGAACATAATTCAGGGGGTTTAAGCTTGTTTTTCAGAGTTTCTGCAACTCAATTCCAGAATTGCACCACAGGTTCTGATCTGAGAAGAGCAGCACAAGTTGTTTACACAGGCACTGCTTAGCTATCAAAAAGACGTGGTCATTTTGCCTCAGAGAATACAAAGACTGCCACGTCATCGTACCTCTTCAGGCACGTATTTCACACCTGGTGGAACCAACTGTGCTGCCCACCTCCTTACAGGCATATGGAACACTCTTAAGACAGAAAGAGGTACCCATTTCTGTTGCTCCACCAATTCTCTATTTCCCCAAAGTCCAGCAATCATCCTCTTGCTGTTTCTTTATCCATTACCATTTACTCACTTCGGTATTCTGATAGGGCTTCTCCCAGTCTGAGCACTGTCAATACAGCCTTATTTTAATGTGTCACTGATGATCTTAAAGTACAGACAGAGTCCGAAAACCACCTTCCCACAGCACTTTACAAAAAGGAATCTGCTAGATGTACCATCTCTTTCCCAGTCCACTTCACATCTGGTATTTTCTGCAATTGTAACAAAGATAAATATCTCTATTAATACTAAGTGGCCACCATAAGGTAGTTCCTATCTTCCATTATATAACTCCAGAGAAAAGCAAGCTATATATCTTTCAGGAGCCAAAGACTGCATTATGGTTTGTCACCTTCCCAAAATATCAATTCTTCAAATTCTCTACTTCTACCAAAGCTGAGATGTTAAGCTCTTCTCACCAGCAGGCTGAACCCATCTATTCACAGCAGTGCCTTCCAGGCAGTCTATGTAATTCCAGTCCACACAATAAAGCCAGGTGTCAGGAAGAATGAAATTCACTCTAAGGTCACTACTGTAGCCCTATGTAAGCAGGTAAGTTGAGGAAAACCTGTCTTTATCTTTTAGCAAAGTAGTGGCTACTATGCTTTCCACAGCAGTAAGCTCTCCCTGGAGACCCACCTCCTCCCCACCACCTCAGGGAGCTCTGTTCTCCAGGGGAATCTGGTGTAACGTTACCTTCTAATAATTAGTATTCTGACATCAAAGTCAGCATGCAGCTGTCTGTAAACCATCTTCAGCCCAAGAAACGAAGGGACGCCGGCACAGATTTTATCCAGTCTCTCTCTTCAATTCCAAAACCACACACAGGCAAAGCATTAATGGGAAGATTCTTTTACAAAAATGGACCTTTGATGTTTAAAAATAATTTGTTTTGTTTTGTTTTTTTTCCTCAGGACTGAAGAGGGACAAAAAGCAGATGCCATGTGGCTAGCCCTGTTCTTATGTTGCTGCTGAGAGCAAGGAGAGCAGAGGATGGCAGGAATGGAGGAGGGAACAAAATGTAATCAATCAGCAGCAAAAGCACCAGAGATCAAAGGGCTTGAAAGCAGCAGTCAAAAAATCACATGCTGTTTAACACAAGGGCAGAACCTCCTCAACAGAATCTGCAGCTGCTTCCAAAGCTGCTCTCAAACTGGAAGGGAGGCTGGCTCCAGAAGTGCCTCTAAGTGGTTTGAACTGGACTGCAATTCTGAGAAAGATGCTGGATCCTAAGAGTCCCTAGGCCACCACTGTTCAGCTCTATGCTCATCAGCACATCTTCACATAAAGCTATAGCCAGTAAAACGATAAAAGCAGTTCAGGAGAAGCAAGGGCAACAGGACTGCTGAAGAGCAACAGCAAACCCTCTCACTCTTCTTTCCTTCCTTTTCAGGCACAATTGAGCTCCCCTTTTCCAAATCCCTCACAGATGAGAATGTGATTGAAGTGAACACCACATTAGGCTGGACACACTGCCCAGCCTACTGTTTAGCTCTCTCTATACTCAGAGTCTTTTCCAAAAGGTTAGAAAACATTGATTAGATGGACCCCAGTGTGTCTCAAACATACTCAAATATTCACCACTGGGTTGGCAAGGCCTCTTTCCGCTATATTTGTAACTGCTCCAAGGTCCTTCCAGGGTCTGGCTTCTGTTCCTAAACAATTCAGAAATCCACCAAGAATAGACCGCAGCCACAGAGAAATCAACTAAGGTAGAGTCTCTGCATCTGTGTGAGAGCACACAGACATCCTTGTTAAGTTCCTACTGGATCAAGCTCCCTCTGAACCTCAGACATCCTCTCTTCCTACTTACGGCTTTCCATTGTTTAATCCCTTGGCTGGATCAGAACCAAAGTTAAGCACAGAATTCCCAACTGCAGGAGGTATTAAAGAGTGGGAAACAATGAAGGAGATCTCTCAACATTAAAGCCAGCCCTAGTGATGATGTGTGCAGCTAGATCTTCTGCTGAGATCCTGTTGTCTTAGAAGTATGTGGTAGACACGGGATCAAGTTGCAACAAACCTGTTAAGACCACTTCTGCTCCTAGGACATAATCCTACATCCAGCTAGAAAGGCTTTCCCTTTCTGTATATAGAACTCTACCCAGCTTTTATCTCCTAGATCATGCGGAAGATAAATAAGTCACAACAAGCAGTAAGCACATTCAGAGTATTAGAAAACACAAGTCTAGCCAAATTCTGCTCATGTTTGACAAAACTACACAGTAAATAGCAGTTAGAAAAGGCTAAGCACCCAGGTGACAAAGGGGGTATTTTGTAATGAAATTTAGCTCTGCATGGAATTTGAGGCACAGAAATTGAGGCTCTTCTGGATTGCACTTTTAATGTAGCTGTGTTGCCTCCAGCCGAAACATTCAAAGATACCTCAAGTTTCAAAGCTTTGCTTGCCTCTGGACAGCATGCAAATTGCTAAATTCCCACCCCTCATCTTTTCTATAGTAAGCAGCCTAAAATGCAATACTTATTGAACTTGTCAGAACTGTATGTCACCAAGGCACCTAACCCTAAATTACATGGGAGGGAGAAAAATCTTAAATGCTGAAACATCTTTCTTCTCTTAGGCATTCAGTCTAGGGCAAGGCAGGATGAAAAAGCTCTCATTGCAAATAAATTTTCCCTTACCTGCTCTTGCTCCTTTAGCAATTCTTGGCTGTTCTTAGACTTCTTTGGCTTAGAAGGGCCTCCAGGGCTGGAGGAAGATATTGGCAGCTTTGAAGATGGCATGTCTAATCCAGGAGATACTGCAGTCACAGGAGAGTCCCCCAGACGCTGTCCGTCTCCAGAAAAAGGGACAAATGGGGCAGATTCGCGCTCTGAGGGAGGCGACAGCTCCTCCAAGCTGGCATGGGATTCTCTAATGAAGTCTTGCTTGTTTCTGCAGCTGTGTAAAGACAAGGCCACATCACTGTGGTCCAAGTCCTCTGGGAATGTGTGTGTTCGAGTTAGGGGCACATCCACTGTTTTTTCGGTGGAGCCTGCCCTCACTGTCAGCTCATTACATTGGGCCATGGTATCCACAGCCTCCTCCTGACCAGATGAACTGCATTTCTTCATAATAACCCTTAAAGGAGATACAAAAAAGAATAAAATCAAAATCATTTATCCTAAGAACACTGCCCTCCCCTTTCCCAATATGACCACGAAACAAAGGAGACAGCTGGACTCAAATATACCCCTAAATTTAATCTGCTTCTTCCAGTCATTCACAAAGAACAAGTTCTAGTTGCTCTGAAGTTTCTGAAGGGGAGAAAAAGGGACCCAGAAAAAACAAACAGGAACTATACTCTCCACAGGAGACAAATTGCCTTCCAGGAAGAAACAGCAGTCAGCTGTAAAGCACACATTCTAATCACCCCAACCTCCTGTATATATTGCAAAGAACTCACTAGAAGATCACAGAAAGGCTGTCATTGTTCCCCACCTCACCTTCCCAACCAGTCAGCAGGAGGCACTGCAGGGATTGGGAATTTAACGCCTGAAATTCAAAGCAGGCAAGAATGAAGTGGTAGATTCTGTTTTCTCAGTCAGAGAGACTAACTTTGAATTGTTTGTTTCACTCGCAGGAAAGAAAACAAACTAAACAAGCCCCTTTAATCTGCATACAACTGGTCAGTGCCAGCATCTGCAGCTGTGGGAAGCACATCTGGGCAGCAGTTTCAGATAAACAGGCAAATACAGTAATTACTGAATGTCGCGATGTTTGTCTCTTTGAACTTCAATGCATTTTTGGGTACTTCAAACAAAACAAATTCACCACTAGAGTAAAAAGGAAAAATAAAAGAGCCCAAACTTTGCTCCTCCCAACCTGATGATGGCACTGCCCCCAGTCAGGCCAAGTGACTTCAGTGTCGTCTTCCCTAGGGCATCTTTTCCTGGTATCTGCAACAGAAACAGAGGAAACACTTCATGACAACTGCCTAAGAGAGTAGTTAAGGAGCTCTTTCTAGAAAGAAGCCTGCATCAAAACAAGCACCACACAACATCAGAAAGAGTGTCTTTGAGCTCTTTCTGCACTTGGAAATGAGACTTGAATCCATTTGTATTCACCTGTACTGCTTTACCAAATTCACTACTTATTAAAAGATTCTTATGGAAGACAACCCACATATATTTCCGTTCCATATGTACATCCAAGTATGATCCAAGCTCAGAAAAAGATTATTTCTATATCAGAAACTAAATCACAGGCAACATTTCTGAGCTGAAAGACAGCTGATTTCATTGCATACACCTCCCATCTGCTTGTCATGACCTGTTCCAGAATAAAGATGACCTGTCTGCAGAGGTCAGTGAAGTGAAGGGAAGTGAAAGGGTGAAAGGGACGCTAGGGAGAGCAAATTCCATAATATGCACATACAAAATATTAAAAACATTAATAGCAAAAGATCAAAACACAGAGAAAAGCAAATATTTACTAAAATGAAACCACTGTTTTGACTCTTGAGCTTTAAAAGAAGTTGGAAAGAAAAACACAAACAGGTCATTGAGCTCATTTTATGGGCTCAGAGGTCTAAACGGCCCAGGGTTGTGTTCCAAGAGAGCTTTTTTCCATACAGACATGTCAGGCTTTGAAAAGACCAAAGTTTTTCTATTTCCCCTCTCAAAAAAGCTCAGAAGAAACATTTTCCAGGTTGGAAAATGAAGTCGAATGCTGAGTGTTGGTGGGTTTTGTTGTTGGGTTTTTTTTTTGTTTGTTTGTTTTGTTTTGTTTTTGATGAGGGGGAACAGAAGGAGAAGAGACAGCTAAGAAGAGCTGGGTGACTTACCTCATCTCGCATGTAAATACAGACCGGAGAGAATTCACCATGCTGTTCCATAAACTCCCTGCAATAAAAAGCAAAATAACCTGCAGCATCTGTAGAGCAATCTATCCCCTCTGAAACCACCGTAAAGAAATAGTAAAAAGTGAAATCAGCTAGTTACACTCTCTGCCCTGTAACTCCAGCAACAATCCTTAGACAGTTCACAAAAATCAATGTTTGACATTAGGTAAAAAATTTGCTTCAACACATCTAGTGTTCCTTAAACATAGCCCCAGAAAAAAGTTTAAAAACAAAGGAGAAATAATTCTTCAAGTCAAATTCTGAAATAAGTTGATCTTACTAGATAAATTTGAAAACATCATTGTTACTGTGACCCAGTACTCAATGTCTAACATGACATAATACTACTTGATTTTTTAACCTTTTATCTAAGTTAATTAGTTTATTACAATTTAGACTATATTTTCTTTGGGCAAAGGCCAGTTTCTTTCTGTGTATACAGAGCATCTAATAGAAAGAAATACTGCTCTAAAGCAAATAATTTGAGGACATGGAATTTGCCTGTTTTAGTAACAAACTGATTAAAAAAAAAAAAAACAACACAGCAAATGCTTTTAGATTATGGAGACCAGGGACAAAACAAAGCCAAAGAAAAGGCTGCTGCAGTAGACAAAGTGAACATGAAGCCGCAGCTAAGAATTTCAGTGGGGTAGGACACATATCAGTATTGGTGCAAGCTGATGACAGGCCATCTGCAGAGGAAGACTTAAAAAGTGAAGGATTCATAGCATAGGGAAGGGGAAAAAATGGCTTGGGACTATGTAGAAAAATCTTTAAAAGATGCTACTCTTCCTATTCTTCTCAAGATAACCAATTCTGAAACATTGAAGAAACTTTATCACATATTCACTTGATCAAACAGAGAAGATGGACAGGAAAAAGACAATCACTGTTGTCACTGCAAGTCTCAGTTCTCATCCGTCCAAGATTATTCACTCATTCAGTAGTGCCCACTCTATGCAGAGTCACATGTGTTCTTGCATCCTCCCTCTACTATGAGGGCATATACGGGAAAGCAGTACAGGCTTATTTTCATTTCCCTCAATAATTCAGAATTCTATCAGAGATCAGTTATTCTATATCAATTTGGAGGTAAAAAAGCCTCTCTAAATTCTAATCAGATAGCCGCCACACATTTTCTGCACCTTTCATTACCGAAAAAGCCAGTACTGGTAACATTGGTAAGTCACAGACCAGAATTTTGGTCAGAGAGCTAGTAATAGTCCCTTAGTGCCTAACTCTGGAATTGGCACAAAGTCTAGTTCCAATAGTCTCAGTATTCAAGTTAAGAAAGAATCATTGCAGATGCTAACCTTTAGTAGTGCAGTTCACTTGGCCTCAGTATGCACTTAAGAAAGTACATTCTGCCACTCTGATTTGGGCCAAGCGATCAGGTTCTGGAGTCCAGGATTAGTTTATGAATCTTTCCTTCTACTCCAGGGAAGGATGGTTTGATGCTGTAATTCACTTTTGAGATGATGTTCCAATCTGCCCTGCCCTGAGTTATCTCCCAGCTTCAGTGAAGAGGATTCAGTTTGTGCAGAGAATATTTACAGAACTGGTAGATCAAAGAGACACAAGTTCTTTTTTCATTACCAATCAAGAAGCTGCGAAGTAGATTCTCCCACTTACTGTCTGGCATATAAGATTAGTAAAAAAAGTTTCCCTTTGGAATCAGCATTCTTCTGAATCTGTTTCTCACCTTCAAGAGCAAACAAACAGTAACAAGTGTTGATGGTGGATTACTCTGTAGGGGAAAAATCTGCACACCAAGTAGTGGTCCAGCACAGAATACTCATCCAAACAAATAAAGGCAACAATTATATCCATCCATCCAAGGTTAACACACACCACCACCACCAAGTCTGCATGCAGCTTGAAACCTAGAGATTTGATGCAACTGGCAATAAGAAAGGCAAAGAAGCATTACAGTAAACTGAAGTAATTAAAATTAAATGGGATAAAATAAGAAAATACCAAGTGTTAAAAGTAAATTCTTTATTATCTGCTTCTCTAAACAGTGGATTGTTATGAATGGAGACCACCAAACTACAATCTGCTGCCAAAGACAGTAAGAGAAAACTGAGCAGCAAGCAGGATGATTCTGTCTTGACTACCATCAGAAAGAAAAGTATGATAAAAAGGGCACAGACTTATCCCCACCAAATATTGCAAATCAGCATATTCCAGACACACACCACGTGCCTGTGCAACCAGAGTAGGGTTCTAAGGACAGACATACAGCATAGTTAGAACTTCAGGGAGAATGAAAAGGAATATGATAAATGTAATTTCGAAAAGAAGCAAATGTGGAAAACTCTCCAACACAATGTTCTTAATGAAAAAAAAAATGGAGCAACACTTTTAGCAATAGGAAACCTCAAATGTTTGAAGAAAGGTAAAAAGCCTTGAACAATTAAGCAGTACTTTACACTGAAACACTGAAATCAGTGAGAGAAGTAGATTCAACAACAGAAGAAAGAATCTCTTTCATGTAGGTCTCCCTTTCAATGATCAGAGTGAAACTCAAATTGAAATCAGCTGAGAATGTGGTGAAACATGAGCAAATGAAGGAGAAGAATAGATTGCTTCTCCCCCTCAAGCACATGAATGCCAAAAGGTGACCAGGAGAACACTGTCCATCCTGAGGACAGTTGCAGTTAGGAAAGATGACTAGTTGAATTCTCAAAATCCTTTTTTCAAAAGCTTTAGATTCAGACTGTCAGCCTAACTCAGCAGGGGAAACTACAAAACAAAAGGTGAAAAAGTTGCCCGAGGATATGCCCCATCAACACAGTGAGAACTCATGAGACTTATCCTTCTTCATAACACTGTGGTGTTCAGCAGTTATTGTTAACACATTCTGTGCGGAGCTCTATGTCATTTCAGTTATGACCAGAACATCCCTTAGTAATGAGCTAGTATATACCATCTGCACTGCAACAGCTGTTCTATCATCAAAAGCAAAACAGCTGAAATTCTTCCTCATCATAAAATCCCTTGATCTTAGTACTCTCTGTAGTCCAGCCTCTGAAAAGACTGGCTTTCCCCTATGCCTCACCCCAGCAGGAAACAATCACCCATCACCTGCTACTTTAGCAGAAACCCTTCGCTGCAAATCAGCTAATGAAATCCACCTGATAGCCTAGTAAAGTGATACATCCTTACTCTGCTCCTGAGGCCTCTGACAAAAGAGGCAGAAGCCAGTCCCTGAAGTCAACTTGACATTTTATGCTCTATTACCCCTGTGTTGGCTACTAAAATCAAGCAGAGCTTTGCAAGTGGCTTACTTAAAGGGTTATGTAAACACTCGCACTTAACAGTCTCTTCAGTTATTTGATTCTAGTCTTTGCAGTGAACTTTACAGGAAAAAGCAGAGCCTTCAGGACCCTGGCAGCTTGAAAAACACTGCAGTATTTTTCTCTGGAAACAAGTTTCTTAAAAAATTTATTATAGAAAAATATTTCCACTTCAACAGTTTCTCTGCATTGTTCATAATTCTGCAGAAGCAGTCATAGCCACACATTTCCCTAAACACATTTGTAAAACATTTCTCAACTTGGTGTCCAAGTGCCACAAAATTTAAGTATGAACTCAGACTGCTTACATCTAATGTAATCCTTGTACCTCTAAACTGTACTTTCAGGGACTCATTCTCTATCTTTTCTTTTAATTTGTGGGTGTCATACCTGGGGAGGGAACAGGAAAAGATTATAAGAAAAGGATTTAATGACAGTGATCAAGGCTAGGTTCATTTCAGCTCTTCCCGGAAAGGAGTTTAATGAATGGAGTTCCATTACTTAAAACACTCTCCCTTCAGTATCATGTGATTTAAACGTAACTTTGTGTCTGGGAATACTGTACCTGAGAACAGTTATTTCCGGGGTTTATGGGAGAATCCCTTAAATGGTAGCCAAAATCCATTCAGGCAAGTGAGTGTCCGATTCTGAAGTGACCATACACATCATATAGCATAGCTGTGCTGTGGCCACACTGACTACTGCTGTTAGCAAGGCTTCTATTTCATAGCAGGTAAGTCACAAAAAAGACATGCAATGAACCCAACCCAGAGGTGATTATTGTAACAATCATTATGGAATGACCATCTTAAGACAGGGATAAAAATTTCTGTCCAGGTAGGAATGAAAGAAAATAATGCTCAGCACTATGGCAATCCGCTTGCTCAGTAGTAGACAAAAGTCTGCATACCCAAATGCACTGTACTACTTCCAATGCAGTGGTTCCAGTAATCTTAATATTATCATAATGTTCAATTAAAGCTACTTGACATGACATACATGTGTTAATATCATCTTATGTAGTCTTTCTATAACGTGATTTGGATTACATCACAGATTAGCAGTTTAGAAGACTATATATACACACACACACATTTATATATAATCAGTGTCTTACATAACATTTAACATGAGTCTATTTAGCCCAGTAGAAAGTGACAAAACAAACTGAGCAGAGAAGGAGTCAACCAGCTTACAGAGCAGAAACAGAAGGGAAATAGCCATGAAGTTCCAGGAAAATTCATCAAGGATATTTACATTTAGACTCAAAACTCAGCTTCAAAGAAACGTGAGGTAGGTGGAACCAGAAGTCATTCAGAATTGAGGCAGACACCTGGAAAATTACGATACTCAAATCCTTGAGTAATCCTTAAGAGCAAGAACACATCAAAAAGTTCCAGATGGAGGGATGTGGGGGAGCAAACCTGTTAAGCACAGACTAGAATTTAGATCCCTATTTGTTTTAATTGTAGCAGTCTATCTTCAGCCCTGATCTCAAAGTTAAAACTTAACCTTTACTAAATAAAGAATGCAATAGCACAGTGATACGGGACAAGGAGAGTCAGAACAAAACTGACAAGCTCCAGTTGCCATTCTTCCACAGAGATAATGAATCCAAACAGAGCAACATGTAAAACCAGCCCTGAGGGAGGGGTCTGATTTAGCGAAGTCAGGGGCTGAGAACTACTTCCAGACTAGCTGCAACAGGTCACAATGGGATTATACTCAGGTACCAGTTTTTGGAACACACTTCTTCCAACCAACGCACCAAATCCCCTCCTACAGAACTTAAATGACAGACACACCTGCAGCATCCTAATTCATACATTCAAGCTTCAGATTATGAAAAACAATTATCTTCCTAACTCAGCATCAACAACCAAAAAAAGAACTCTGCTGTGACTTGGGGTTCTGCAATCAGTTATTCACTGTCACCGACAGAAAGCTGTATACAACGCTCTGCGGGAATCAAGAGATCAAGTTCCTACTATGGAATGGAGTTTGTTGAAAGACTGCTGGGCAAACAAGGGACAGTTGGAAAGAAAATACTGGAAACGCAAATCTGATGGCAGAGATAGAGCAGCATATATAACAACAGGTAAGCAAGAAAAGGTGAGGAATACAAACTAAACACAAATGAAAGAAGTGGGAGAGTTGTGTTAGTTACCATCAAAACCGAGATCCATAAAAGAATCTGACAGGTGGATATGAAAAACTGACATTAGTATGACAATGTCTGCCAAAGGTATCACCTGCAAGACACTGGAGCAGATGAACAGCTATCTGCACCAGTGTGACTATTCTTATATGACCCCTTGTCTGCTGTTACTCAGTTAGACACTGAAGTAGCTGAAAACACTGCCAAAACCAGATGGAAAGCTGGTTCCATTATCCCAGGCATTCTCCCACACATCAGGAAGACCCTACTTGCAGTTGTGTTTATAAATCCTGCAGCTGCTAGCCTATTCAAAGTAATGCCGGCAAAATATCAGCACACAGGACAAATCTCTGGTTAACACAAACCTCTGAGTTACTTTGGTCTCTAGAAGCACTTAACAGCTGTCCCTTAGCCTGTTTCTAATCCCATGAAGGAAAAAAAAAAAGTCTTAAAAAGACTCCTAAAAGACTCCGCTGCAGTACTACTCTCATATGCTTTCAGGAAGAGGTGATCAGGAGATCAAACAGAAAAGCAGCAAGAATTCAATAATGAGTGGGCTTTGCTTACATTCTGGCGAGAAAGGCAAACCTCTGCTCACATTCTGTAAAGGTCTAGAAGTTTTCTACTCCAAGGAAGGGTCCAAGAGCAAGATACATAACAGAATTTTCTGGTCAATTCTCATCACAGGTCCCCCTCCCTCTCAGCAGTTATCTTTGACTGTCTCTGAGCTTTCAAAGTCACTGGCCTTTCCTGATTTTCCTAATCTTGTTGTTTACTTGGCCACTTTCAGAGAGTTGTCATTTCCCCCTCTTCCACTCTCAGGAGCAAAATGTGCCCACTCACAATCAGTCTTTGGTTCCTCACTTTATACTAAAATCTCTAAATAACAGTATCTCCTGGAGAAGTTGTAGCAATCAGTCCAATGCTAATGTGAACATTTTCTCTCTCAACCATTAAAACTGTCCCCTTCCACCTACTTTTGTATCTTGGCTGCTCTGACATAGCCTCTTGGTTGTCTCTTCCTCATCTGAAACTGAGTATAAGTAAATTCATTATATCTATCCTCACCCAAACCCTCTCCTCCTTTATCATTATTACATTCAAAGCTTCATTATTTATGAAAAATAATTAACTTTCTAATTCATTCTAAATGATCAACAACCAAAAAAATCTGTTTCATAAGATCTGCATTTTTTTTTTATTTCTCACTCCCTTCCCCTTTACATTTCCAACCCACTCCTCAATCTTTCCAAAATTCATGCTTTTCCCTCTACATCTACAGGCATATCACTTATTCATCCTCACTGCAGCTTGACTAGATAGTAACTTCTCTAGATTCCCACATAAATACATTCCACTCTCCTCAAAACATTATCCTCTTCTGCCTTGTCCACCCAATTTAGCGTTTCATTACTAAATTTATTTTGCTTACGTGGTTCAACCACAGAACTTACTTTCAACTTCATTCACTGTCTCTGAGTTTAAGCTTATCATCATCTCCAAAACTCTCCAAAATCCTTCTCTCCAAATTCATCCTTAGTCAAATATGACACAGTTCCTGCCCCTTCCACTCTGCTTATTCCTTTACCTTGCCCATCTACATGTTAAGATTCCCAATATCCTGTGTTCTCACGCAGTGTCCCATGCACAGTACAACCCCTCCTATCCATCCCATTTGTTGCATACATTACAGTTCTTTGCCTTTAAAAACAAGTATTCAAAACTTGCAGTCCCTTTGAAAAATCACATGATTGAACCAGAAACAGACCCCTGTAGAGTAGAAAAATCAGACAATTGTTACGCAAGTATGACAAAATATAAAGGAAGGAAATTAAGACACTTGTAGGTAGGAGAAAGCTTTCTATTTACAGGGTTCCAGCATTTTGTTGTGGTAAACTGGAAAAGATCACTCAAAATTAGGGAGTTTCCTACCRGGCACAAGCTACTGCAAAGTACTTCGAAAAAAAGCAAAGGAGGACTCAGAGACAAATAGCACAGAAAACAACCCCTCAAAAACCAAGCTATGCAATGAATCCTCATTATTTTAGAGTTTCTGGGTTAGGAACCCAGAACCAACAACCAACCAACCTTATACAAAAATGACCTGAAAATTTTATGCAAACTGCCATGTAGCATGGAACACTGTCCAGTGCTAGATTACGCAAGCTCATGCTTGATCTTGTGACTCAAGACCGAGGCTCCTAACTCCCACAGTCATTTTGCAGCAGTAACTCAGTAAGTTCTAAAGGCCCACACCTGATGTGGAAAGGCAGAAAAAAATCTTGCATCCCGACTGGAAGCTTGGAACAAAACAGCACCTAAGACTACCATTAGCACACCATAGCAGTCTGTATATGCTCGGACTTTTCCAGACAATCCAGGACAGCTAGTCATCCCTACCTTATTGCTAGCATTGATGCTTCCAAGCAGGACTAGCTATATCCCTGCAGAAATCCTGCATCCGGGGAAGGAACATCTGATACATTCTCAAAAGGAAAACTAGATAAAAGAGCACAAAATCAAGGACTGCTGAACCAAGGAGGAAACATTACAGACAGTTTATAGCTTGCAGTTCTTCTCTGGAAACACAGAAAGGGGCAAAAACAGCCAGAGGAACAAAAGCTTAAACCTCAAGTTGCCTGTCTATCAGGAAAGGTGAATGAACACCATTTAGGAGGAGAGAAGCTGAAGCACAGTGGAACACACATCCTCAAACAGACCCATAAGAGGGCAAACTAATTGACTAACATAACCTCACTTCATTCACCTTTCCAAAACTTCTTTCTACTTCAATCCAAGGAACAATAGGGATTGAAGAACCTTCTTAAAATGTGTGGAAAAATACCTAAACATAGTGAACAATACCACAAAAATAGCAAAGAGTCATAGTCATAGTCAAAATTGTCTTCAATTGTCCAGACTGCAATCACTGTCTATGTGAAACAGTCTACAAAGGGGCTGAAGCTGCCAGACAGGCAAGAGTGCGAGACAGAAAAGCAACAATGCTCCCATGCCTGATGCTAAAAGGGTGTACATCGCTTGTGCCCTCAACCAGTCTCTGCAGAACAGACTCAAAGCAAAGATCCCCGAGAGACTTATTTTTGTATAACTCTGGGAAACCAGCAGGCTCCTCCTCCAGCTGCTGCTAATCCATTACATGCATTCACTGAGGCAAGCACACACATCAAACACAATGTCATTTCTTTGATGTGCTGTTCTTCAGAAGGGGAACGGCAGGCAGATTAGATTCCTTCATGTAGTGATCTGACAGGGCCTGTAAACATCTTGTGCAAGGACTGCCGCACGCTGAGAGGAGGAGCAGTCTGGAATAGCTTCCAGACCTTCTTCAGACCCAATTAGCCAAGATGGACGCTGGAGACCCAGGGGAAATTCCAGTGGATTTAGCATACTTCCCCTCACGCACTTACAGCAGCTGAGCATTCCAGGAAAATGTTTCCAACTGGAAAGTCCAAGGAAGGATTCAGCAAAAGTCAACAACTAGTTGACTAGTTAGTCAGCTAAGTCAGTACACACCAGAAAGCAGCACAATTCATGAAATCTATATGGATGGCTATATAGATCCAGCTCACTATGTGATTAAGTCACCCCCAGCATCTTTGCCACTCGTTGAATTTAATAAGTCTGCAAATACCATTCAACTATCTGAACTCAGCTTCCAGAGGGCAGAAAAAAACAGCTGTATCTTATGAATTGAAGCTAATAATGCTTAGCACTCTGTGGCAGTTAAATTCTTCAAAGAGCAGTATGTACTTTAACTAGTAGTGTTACAATAACCTATAACAAATAAAAACACTCCAAAGGAGCAAAATTATATAAGAAAGCTCAAATTTTAAACTAAGGAAATAATAACTAATGTGTGAGAAAGCCACATAAGGGCTATTTATCACTATCCGCAATTACCCCCCCACCAGTCTAGCAGTTCCCAAACTGCAACAGACACGTCTCCCATAGGACAAAGTATGTTGTAAGGTACAACAGGGGCCTTAAAACCATTCAGAAAAATTATACCTGACTTTCGTCTCCCCATTCCCTTCTTGCCTACTCCTTTCCTCTTTCCCACCTCAAAAAAAAAAAATCTTACTCTCTAGTGTCTACATGAAGACTGTCCTTTCTGACTTAAGAGTAAATGCTATAGAATAGACCTGGTCCCCAACCATTAAGGAAAAGAAGAAAAGAGGAGAATGAATAAGAAACACATTTATATAGTTCTAGGGTCACTAGACTACCTCAAGCATTTCCTCAGATTATGGTTTGATGGATGATACAAAACACTGAGTAGCAATACTGACATAAGCCATTTCTACCCATCATGCTGCTTCCCTCTTTTGTACCATTGTTTCAGATACACTACACTTTTCACAACTGTCTATGAGAGACAAATGTGAACTGGATGAGGAAACTGATCTATCTGAGAGAGAACACAGAAGAAAAATACTACTTTTCAGCTGAATCAGCTACTTGAGCCAATTCCCCCACGAAGCTACACAACTACTGCCACCAGCACAGAGAAGGGAGGCGAGGGGAGTTAGAAAGGAGGGCTGGAAGCAAGCAGTAACTGTTCAATCCACTGCTGCCACCTAAAGTTGCTTCTGACCTGCCTCCCACCCCATGATCCCAAATCCCTCCCTTGGGCCAGCACTAGGCACTTCTTTGATCTTGTTATGAGCCAGTCAGTGGGCTAAGCTGGCAGAAAACTAACAGTCCACCAATGGAAGGTTGGAAGATTTAGCTCCTCTGTCCTGGAAACAGCTCCAGAACAGCTCCAGGCACTCAACTGTGCTACCCTGATTTGAGAAGGTACCTTTAGCCAATTCAACCCCACCCAGTACTTGGCCACCTGTGCTTTTAGGCTACTTCAATTGCAGTATAGAATAAGCAACTTCAAACTTCAGTGAAAGTAATTTATGCTAGTACATATTAGTCTGCAGTGTGGGCTAAAACATGCCTGTAACTGGTCAGTTACTATGGCTCAGCTGCCAGGTGATGACCCATCATTTTGCATCTTGTAACTGTATCCTAAAAGGTTGGGCTTATCTGAATGCTACTGCACCATCACTCTTCCTGGTGATCACTTATTTCATAACTTTTTTAGTACCACAGCCTTGGAGACTTCAGATGTTGTGACATAGAAGGCTACAGTCACTTTAGATGAGTATTTAAGTGGTTTCAGAAATTAACAAAAATAGTTTCTAGTTACACAATACTGTTGCACAGTATTTGTACAGTGAAGTAAGAGCTTCAAATGCAAAAGTAGTTCTTTTGTCAAGTTAGAAATAGCCTGGAGCAACTGGCAGAAGGTGAGAAATTAAGAGAAAGAACAAGGTAGAAAGACAGGATTGAAAAGACATTTTATCATAAGATAGGTAAATGCAAACACAATAGAAAAAGTTGAAATTCTGTTCAGAATAGAATGGCTGTCACAGCTTAAAGACTCTGTCCTTCAAGCCACCAAAAAAAAAAAAAAAAAAAAGAGTCTTTGGAGAAGAGTTTGTTTGACATTTCAAAACAATACAGCATTTTTAAGTCAAAACTAAAGACAGAAGGAAGCACTGAAAGTAGACTGGACTCAAATAAGATGACTTCTAACCCATGTATATATTTAAAAAATGTAAACCCAGGCAGAACATGAGACCAATAATAGCCTAGAAGTTCTTCTATTTAAATAGGATCTAATCAGCCATTTGAAGATGCCACATTAACCTCCTGAGAGCTTCAGATTTCCTTGAAGAACCTACACAAATCCCAGCCCCAAAAGCCATAGAACATTGATTAAAAAAGAACCCCCTCCATCACATGCAACTGCAGAGTTGAAATGCAGAGCAGAGCAGGTGATTAAGTTGATCTAGACTAGTTTTTCATCTCTGGCAGTACCTAGCACTTCAAAGAAGTTTGTGTAAAAGACAGGTGCAGTAACATATCTGGGTATAGTTTCTTCCTAGCCTTAGCAGTTTCTTCACAGTTTATGCCCTGAAGCAGGAGTGCTACTCCAGGATCTAAAAACAATAATGAAACTATGGATTGTCAAATTTGAAAGAGCAAGGGAAGATAAGTATGTGTGTTGTAAAGGGAAAAATACATTCAAATAAAGGCTAATTCTACAAATCCGCAGGTTTTAACTGGATCACTCTAATGATGACTAGCTGCTGTCATGCAGGAATACATCCAAACAAGTATTTTTTCCTTGCATTGCTCACCTGGTCTTTGCAAAATGGTTGAGAAGCTCCCACAAAGTCTGTTGACAAAGAAAGGTGTCCTGTAAACGGGAGCCATCATCTAAATGTAATGCAATCCGAACCTATAGGGAAAATACACTGGATTAACCTGAAAATTGAAGGAAACTGTTTCTCACAACAACCTTTTCTTCAAATATTTCAACTATCTGTAGAACCTGTTGTCATAAAGATGTGACTTCCTTCTCAACACTTGCTGCAAATGATTACATTAGTTAAAAAATGCTGAAGGGTATTCAATATATTGTTTTAGAAATTGGTATTTAGAATAATTCTATTGTAACATGAATATAAATGTTAAAATTTTTAGTTCTCTAGTAAAGAGCTTCATTTGGACAGTTCATTAGCATTTCAGTCTTCTCTCACATCACTGAAGATTTAACATAACTGTATGACTTCAGTTAATAAGACTTACAAAGTTCCTTTCTGAGTCCAAGCCCATAGTACCCATTCAGCACTGCAAAAAAAATTACCACTTCAGCAATCTCACATGAGACATGTTCCTCTCATCTGGACAATCTATAACATATTCTCAGGCAGCAGGAATGCATTGCATGATTCTGGGTAGAAATATTTACAGGCATATCAGACAACAGTTTTTAAACTTTTATACTGCCAGATCTAAAGTTACATAGCTAAATAAATATAATATGAGGATAATATGAGGATTAGAACTCAAATCTCCTAACTCCAGTCTCCTGCTCATATTTGTACTGAACTACAATGCGGATTGCACCATAAAATACAGAACTTAATCTCTAGATTAAATCAGTCCACAAGGGAAAAACAAAAAAAAAAAATCGCGATTGGATTTTTAGTTCTTAGATCTTGAAAATACTCTTCTTCATAGTTATCAATGAACTAAAAATATACATACAATCCAATGAGCTGTTAATTCTACTTTCACAACAGAGCACGTATTTGGGGAAACATTTAGGAGGTCAAACTAGGAAAATAGTCTATAGATTAAATCATGTTCACATCTGACCCAATTCTGAGCAATATTGCAGTTCAAAACTATTTACTCTGCAACTTTAGCACTATTTTGTGTCAATCTAATGCCTCAGGATTTAACTCAGAACTCTGCTGTGCCTCATACTGTACAAACATACCATGTCTGTTCTAAGAGCTTACAATTTGAGTAAACTAGATGTAGAAATTGAGACGTATTACTGGGATAGCTCACTGTTGTTCCTAACTCTGTCTACAGAAACAGCAGGACAAACAAGTCTCACTGTAACTCAAACATCCACCAGCCTGCCCAGTATAGCTATCCAAGGACATCTCCACACTCTAGACTCCATTTCTCTGTGAATTATCTCAAAGAATTCTGGAGGACATCCATTTGACTACAGATTTTTTTTTTTTTTTTTTAAACAGACAAAGTATATTCCTGGCTTCCAAATAATCATAAGTGACAAGGAAAAAGAGGCCCTCATAAAGAAATCTTCTCTTGATTCAGAAGACAGAGAATAGAAGAGTCACACTATGTTCTCCAAATAATACAATGTTTGTAGAGACCAAAAAGCACCTCTACAAGTTCAGTATAAGTTGATCCTCATTTCCATAATCACATAAATTCACAGTCAAAGAGAAATCACAAATTCACAGAAATTTTGAGGATGAGGTGTGGCTAGATAGCCTCAAAGAGCCTGCAGAATCTAAAATTTTAGCTTCAAAAGAAAGAAGAGAGACAAGCATAAAGAGCACATTTCTGAATCTCTGGACAGACTGGAAGCAAGCATATCTGCCAATTATTGAGTCAGAAGATGCAGGGAAAGAATAGAAAGGACTCGGGCCAAAGCCTATGGAGCTTCCAAAGAAAGGAAGCAGGAGTTCGGAGGATCTTTTGGACAAGCAATTGGAGAAAATCAAATGAGAACAGGAGAGGTCACACTCCTTAAGTCAAAAGAAGACATGTTCACAGAAAGGTGCTCAAAAGTACTGAAAGCAGCCGACATTGCTGGGGAAATAAGGTTACAGTACTCATTCTGAGTCTTGGCTTTAAAAAAGTCATTGGGAACTCTGAAGAGAACAGTTTCAGTGCAAGTGTCAGATTCATCCTGCAAAAAGGTCCAAGGCAAAATTTGAAGACTAAAGATAATGACTGTAGGTAGCACATTTGGTAAACTTAAGTTGAAAGAGCTGGAGAGGGCAAATGGCAACACAGGTAGATTTTCTAAGACTTCTGTGGTATTTTTACCCCAGTTTTCTGCTAGTTGCTCATTTGTCAACATAGCAAAACAAAGAAGCAGGGAGAAAGCTTAATCACCACAGTAGTTCTGGATTCAGTTCAGGATAAAATGAATGCTGGAATCATTATCTCCTCTCTAGGAGTCAGTTCCACAATGTGAGATCTGCTTTTCTGAAGATTCACTCACTCCTTCAGCACTTTTCAGCTTACACACTGTTCTAGCAGGATGTGCCAAAAGTGGTCACACTCTCTAAGGAAGAGAATAAAATCTCACGTAACATATCTGTTTCAGAGGATGCTGATTAAAATGTCAGATCCTGACCTGAACTATATTCAGAGAAAGATCAATGCAAGAATCCCAAATAATGGGATCATACCTTGGGTCTTCACAAGCAATTGAGATGTTCTGTTTTACACCAGCTGAAACTTTACAGCAAGGGATTTCACAGATATATAGAATGAATTCCAATAACCCAGACAGGAGGTCATGAACTCATTGATGCAGCTGCATAAACTAAAATACCAACACAGAGCTCTGCAGACTAAGCACTGATTTGGGAAAGAACTTCCCTGAGGCAGAACAAACAGCATATTTGCACATCGATACAGAGAAACAATGAACATGGTTCAAATCTATCCTTTTTATTTAAGATTTTGAAGACCTAACTAACTATTATTGAGTCCAAAACGACTACACATGCAACTTGCAACTCTCTAATGCTTCCTAACTACCAAATTTTAACACACAATTTAAGAATAAAACAAAATCTCAAAAATAATTCCTGGCTTTCAATTATCGTGCTCTTAAACACCTGCAGACAGCATTAGAAGAGAAGGCAAGGGACAGCTGCCTGTTCTAACAAGCTTTTCCAAATCCAGAGAGTGAAAATTCACATTCATGAGCAAGTGCTCATGCAGCTTCTACATATTCTTCTGAGAATTGAGGAAAAAAATCCAAAAACAAATACACTGAGGACAGTCGTGAAGAACTTTAAACTCCTAATGACTCCGAGGGAAAAAATCTAACACCTGGCCAAGAAAGGGAGAATGGCAAAGCACTTCAAACTGTAATCCTTACCTTTTAGAAAATATTCAGTCTTCTTTCTCAAAATGACTACTGCTTTAAGTATGCCAAATTAGCTGACCTGGCTAAAAAAAAAACAAACAAAAGTACCTATTGGATAGTATCTAGTGTTTCTAGTCAACTATGGTTTTCTGAAGTCCCCCAAATCAGCCTTATTCAGAAGTCTGGGAAGGACATAAGACTAGGACACCAACAGGAGTTTTCTTCCAATTTGAGTTTTCATATGACACTACCAACAACCTCAGTGCAAAATCTTTTTTTTTTTGAAGAGAGATATATGAAAAAAATAGACACCACACACTCCAGCAATCTACAGTGATTGCCTTGGTGGACTGTGTTTGTCATCTACCTCAGCTCCTGCATTCACAGGACTGCAAACTATGATCKGCTGGAGCCAGCAATTTTTCTGCATGAAGTGGCATCATCAGCAACTGGCCAACAGAACTAAGTAGTTTCATCCCATCACTAATATGACCTGCTGTTTTTTCAATGCTGAAGACAAGCCTTAGATTATTCTCAGCTACAGCAGAGTGATGACAGCTGACATCACCATTCTATAAGAATCCAGCCCAGAAATTCAGACTGCCAGTTGCACCAGTTTTTGGGCAACAGTTCAAAGCTAAGCTTGTCACAAAAATCGTATTCAGTCAATTAGAAAATAAAAGTCTTTTTAAAAATCCCCAGCTCTATATAAAATATTACAGAGACCAGAGCCAATTATTTTCTAAGTTTACAAACATATAAGCAAAAGGCTAACGGCTTTACTGCTAGAACTGTACTGATGGTGTCCCTAGATCACCTGCCATTGCAAGGGGAATTTGTTCAACTTTGCACTAAAGACATGTCTTCCAGGAATCAAGGATTTTTACAAGCAGAGGCAAATCCAAAAACACTCTATTTTTAAAATATCAGATCTGCTGAACAAATCAACGATTTATCAAAATCTGTATTCTATCTCCTACTACCAAATGCTCCACAGGAAAACACATCTATTTCCATGCACATTATCTCAAAGGAGCTGATAACAGAAGGCACAGAAGCACATTCACCCCAACACCACCACCACCAGCCTGTATGATCGAGTCCACAGGTTGACTGCCCTTACATTAGGGCATAACACTAGTGTCAATTCTAGTCATGGAGTTATCCAGCTGTTTTAAACTTCCTGCAGTATTTGACATTGATTCCCTGTGGCAGGGAATTCTTTCAGTCAATTGTATTTTGTACAAAGTATTTTCTTGCATTGACCATAAAATTCTTCCAAGAAAGATCTCTGTTCTGAGCTTATGGGGCAGTAACTCTGTTTAGACAGCACCCTTGACAAGCTTATCTGCTGTCTTTTCTTTACTCTTTAAAATAGCAATGAACAGTCCAAGGGAAGCCTCACTCCTGTAGACTCTTCCGCTGAAACACAATGAAACAGTAACAACTTAAACTTTCCTTAACTCTTCTCTTCTGCAGCCTAAGCAGTGATTCCAAGCTACAGCCTCTCTCATATGCACAGCCCTTCTCACACTTTCTGATATACTGGGTGTATCTTCTTGGAAAAAAAAAAAAATCATTGTTTTCCTTCAGTACGACATCCCTCAAACTGGATCTAAATGTCAGATAAAGTCATCACTGTACCATTTTGACAGAACCGCTTCTCTCTGGAACAGAAACTCARTGCCATCATAACCCTTTGTAACTAAAAATCACAGCAGATGCTACCAGCCTGTGGTTTTTTTAATTATTATTTTTTTATTAAATACGTCATCTGGAGCTCAAACTTCCTTCTGCCACAAAGTCAGAAAGAAAACATTAGTGCGCAAAACAAAGCACAAGGAAGTTTTAGAAAGAGAAACACGGACAGCAAGGATCCTAAAAACTACACAGCACACCCACAATGAACGAGAGCAGAGGTTCCAAAATCTTCTTACAGCGTGAAGTTCACATTTCAGCATATATACAGGTTAATGTTTGTGCTAAGGTAACTGCCTGTAATGAAGCAAGACTAACATAATTCAGAAGTCAGAAATAAGGGATTAGCATTAACAGACCCAAAAACTTTCCCCAAATTTGAGAAACTCTGTATTAGGCAAGTCAGTAAGAAGAGGGATTGCTGTTAGTGATAGACAAATCTTCATTTGCAGACTGCTTAAACAAGACCATACATCATTTTTATCACACAAAATGAAGTGTTTATGCTCATTAACAACTATGCATTGTTTTAAAAGTTATGCCTCCAGCTACTATAATGACATGCATAAAAAGATTTTTAAATCTTGTAAGAACAAATGTGACAAACATTCTTACAGAACAAAGCATCCATAAGCACTTTGCAAATTATACTGAAAAGGCATATTCAGCCACTGCTAAACACAGCATACCTCAGGAAAAAACTCTAAAGCTGTGTGAACACGTTGTGAACAGCAATGCTGGGAAAGAAGCAAAAGAGCTGCATAGCAGGAGAAGCATAACAGTTTGATATTTTAGTTAAACCTTATAGAGGCAGACTATTACAACTGAAATAAAAATTAGGAGAGAGAACTAAATTAATAACTCAGCTTCTGAGCAAAGTCATCAGTGATTTTTAAGGTCTTACATATTTATGATTATTAGTTTTTCACCTCCCCAAAAGAGCCCCCTATCCTCTAGCACAAAGCTGCAAATCCACCACTGTATGGCCTGTAAGCAAGGACTTCAGCTACTGAATTACTCCAGACTGGTTTCCACCCCCAACTATTCTTTGGGTGGTCTTCCACTGAAGCACTGGCCAAGCCTAATCATTCTCTGATCATTATATCTCACAAGATCATATCCAGCATGACTGAAAAGTGAATAAATCAGGTTTTGTTGTGAAATGGACATACCGTGTTTCCCATTCCCACTCTGTTACGAGAGACTGGCACCATTTCCAGCTTGGCATTGTTGGGCAGCTTGGCAAATCTCCACTGCAGAGAGAGATCCAACATACTTCTCTGAAACCTGAAAGAAGAACAAACCCAATGAAGACACCAGGAACCATCACATCCCACCTTCAGAACACTTCGGGGACAGGCAATGGTGCAAAGTCCTGGTCCAGAGCTAGAGAATTCTCCATAGGATGACTAGAAGCCATGGAGTAGGAGTCTGCAATGTACAACTGGTAATTCAGAAAACGGTCATCAAAAAAATGATTCTGCATACCAAAAACCTACAGTTTATGGAGGTCGCAGATTTTACAAATGGTCATATATATGTCTCCCCTCAGACTTTAAGAGATAAACAACAACTCAATACACATTCATGCTTTGTGTTCAATGCTAAAATAAAAGAAACTTTTTTACTGTCAGTCAAATGAGTAACTTCTTGATTACTATACTGTAATAGTCAAAACATAAGAGAGGGAAAGAGTCTTATCAAACTGTGAACTAGCAGAAGTGTATGTGTATGGAGGGGCATTTTCATGGAAGTTACACAGGATCTCAGTATCCATCCCAAAAGTGAAGGGAATTTTAGGTGGGAAGATCTGCACAGGATAATTTAAACAAAATTAATCTGAACCATACCATATGGCTATCTCTTCCTAGTGAGGACCATACAAATAATTTCCTCATGTATCATCACTTAATACCCGCACAGCTATGGCAAAGGTGAAAACAAGGACTAATCTCAGCCAACAGCTTACGGACTGTTTAGGTTCCTCCAAGACCATCAACACTCAAAGCACAGCGGCGCCAAGTGATTCCCTCCACCRAGCGCCCCCCGCAGTTTCAGGAGGGGGCTCCCGAGGCGCTTGGCGCAGCGGCGGGAGGAGGCGCGCAGCTCGGCCGAGGGCACCACGAGAAAAGGCTGCAACCGGCTCCCGCCAGGAAGGGCCGCAGGCCCCGGCGCCGCGCCGCTGGGAGACTGGCGGGCGCCGGGGGGGACGAAGGAGCCGGGCCCCCCCGGAGAGAGATGGAGAGGGAGAAGAGGGAGCCGGGCCCCCCCCAAGGGAGGGGGGGAAGAGGGAGGAGGGAGCCGCCCCCCCCCGGAGGAAGATGGGGAGGGAAAGGGGGGAGCCGTCCCCCCCCCGGAGGAAGTTGGGGAGGGAAAGGGGGGAGCCGCCCCCCCCCCGGAGGGAGGCGACCGGGGGGGGGCTAGGCCCTGGCGGGGGGGAGTGACCAGGCCGCGGGCACCGGGCGCGCGCTGCCCTGACGAGGCGGCTGGCGGCTCCGCAGCGCCGGGACCCGCCCTGGCCTGGCCCGGCCCGGCCCCGACTCCAGCCCCGGCAGGGCAGCGCGGGCCGGGCGGGGCCTCTCCCACACGGCGCGGCGCGGCGGCCCCGCTGGGCGGTGGCGGCCGCTAGAGCGGCCCTAGGAGCGAGACTCACTTGAGGCCGTACTCGTCGGGGCTGGCGCCCTGCTTCCTGCAGACCTCCTCGAGGATCTGCCGAGAGAACCGAGCCG
>NW_020450901.1:388718-394709 GCF_003343035.1 Apteryx rowi | reverse complement strand
GCCGCCGAGCCGGGCCGGGCCGGGCCCGCGGTCCCGCCGGCGCCGAGCCGGGGTGAGGGGGTAACGCGCGGGCGGGGGGCCGGTTTGGGGTGCGGCGTGCTCTTCCCGGCGGGGGCGAGGGGACCCTCCGAGCTCCCGTTTTGACCGGGGCACCGCGGGCGCTGCGGCCCGAGCCTCGTCCCCTCGCTCTGCCGACGGGGCTCCAAAGCAGAACCTGAAGTAATTATCCTTCTTCTTCAATTAACACTTCCAGTAGCTATTGATAGTATGTCTTGTTTTCCTTTCTCTTTCCAGTGTTATAATCAGTCACCTAACCTTTGCTAAAATCAGATAGACCTCTCTGTTAGGTTTGACCTTTGCCTGGGGACGTGCGTGCTGATAGGACACAGGTTTGGGCAGATAGGACCCGGGAAGGAGTCGGTGTCGGCACGCAGCCCTGGCCTTCCGGGCGTCCCGTGGTTACGGCTCTTTACCCCGAGCTGGACAGATGCATTTTGGGGGTGGCACAGTCACATGGTAAATGTATGCCAAGAAATCTCCTTTGCAGGTTTAAGCTCTTGACCCCTTAGCAAGTGGTGATGGCAGAGTGACTAATGACTGAAAATACCTGTACATGCAATGAAGATACTCCTTGGCAAAACGCAAAAGCTATTGCGACAGCCACGTTTTGGAGAGAAAAGGAGAGCGTCTGACTACACTGCCATTGTCAGATGAGTCTCTGAACAGTGTCACAACCAGGACACTGGTGGTAAGACACATGGGAGTGTGCCACTGCCTATGAAAGAAGATTCTTATGACCCCCCCCTAAAAAAATTCTAAGAGTTATTTCTTTTGGAGCCATTCCCCTCAGTCTCAGCACCACCTTTTTAGCGTTGAAGGCATTCTCAAGAGATTCAACTACAGTCTGTTTTGTTTGCTCATATCATAAAGAACTTTTAGTTCTGGTAACCACTGGAATTTATTTAGCTTAAGTTGTTACCACATTCCAAATATTTCCTCTACTTTTTCTATATTTATCATATATGTTAAGCTTAAGTCCCCACCACCACCCACCAGCTCCCACAAAAATGTCTGCTTTGCTTGGCTTATAAAGGAAAAAGATCCTTTTAAGGAAAGAGACTTTTGTTACAGATAACACTTTTTTTTCTCTATATCAGCAGTGTGAGAGAAGGGAGAATAAGAGAATGGGAAAATGGATGATGGATGGATGTCAATATCCCGTAAGTTTTCTGTATGCATTTTTTTTTTACTGTTTTAACTGAGCAACTATGGAACTTTCTGAGTATAATCATTATAGCTATATATGGAGGTATTACCATCATCCTTCTTTTACTTATAATTTCTTAGCTTATACGCCAAAGATCTTTGTTCGTACTCTGAAATACAGCACTGCATAAGGCAGTTATGAGCTGCAGTCCTTTCAAGAATCCCCTTTTTCAGGAGAGAGGCCCACATCTTACAACTATGCCTTAACAAGAACAGCTCATAACAGTTCTGTCTGGTCAGTACACTACGTCTGACAGAGACTGGGAACAGCAGCAGAACAATAGGATATGCAGTTATATTTCTCCCAGTATAAATTTCCAGTTGTCAGCTCTCTGCACCTTCCGGACTTCTAGAATCGGAGATCGCATCTTTACATCTAATAAAGCTGATGGATTTTTATTACATGAATTTACCCAGCTGTGCTTTGAACCCATCTAAGCTTTTGGCACACACAAGATGCTGGACAATGGGTGCCACAGTTTAATTGGGTTCTAAGACAGATGTACTTAGAACATCCTCCTCAAATATCTTGGATAATTCATTTGATATCCCATAATATAAGAATAATTACAATTAATAATCATTCTCTGTTACCACAGGTCTATGGACATATTTCCTGTAATTCCCTACCATTCAAATTGCCTTCTGCTGTAAAATATGATCTGAAGAGGTTTGAGGACTTAAGGGTAAGATTGTCCTGAAAGTTTCCACATGCCCACAAAAGGTGCAACAAACATCTGTGGCTTGCAGATTCACTTCAGTCTTTAAAACAGAGAGGGTAAGAGACCGAGACTCTGCAGGTATCTAACACAGAGTGAAGATCTCCCATCCTTCCCCCAATTAATATCTTAATGGAAGCAAAAGAGGAAACAGAATTAAAAGGATTAAAATGTTAATATCAGTGATTACTTAGCTGCTGAGGTGGAGCAGTTATTCAATTTTAAAAGATATATTTTGGTTTTGATGGAACCCAAAAGTTTGGTCTCATTTCTGTATAGGAGGGTGGCTCTTAATTGATGTCTGAAGCATGCAGCTGTTTCTGTTTTGCATTTGAAAGTGACATATCCTTTAAAGAAATGTTGCTCCTGTTAAAAAGACACCGATGTAATTTGAGCTGAACGTTTCCAAGTTGCGAGAGTAGAGAGATGAATCTAGTTTTTAATGGCATGTCATAATCAGAAAGTTGCGTGGAGGTTAAAGGTCACATTTCATATCCAGAGCCACTTCTAATCTCAAATATTTATTTGAAATTAGAAGCATCAGGAAAGAAGGAAGGGGGAGGGAACTACAACCTGGAGCTCATTAAAATACTACAGAGAAAGAGGAACTCATTAGGGAATAGCTGAAAATTTCTTTAACAATTCAGATTTTTGCCACTGTCAGGATCAAGAGGATGCCTACAAATCTACTGGGTGAGTCTAAGCAAAACAATGCCCAGCATACTCTCAAAACTGTTTTTGAAAACACTAGGGACCCTTTGCATTTTGTTTGTGATTACAGTGATGAAACTTAAACACCTTTTAGGCAGCTAGTGGTGCTTTGTATTAGATAAATATTCCCAGCATTGTGCATGTTTTCATTCAGTTACACATCTACACAGAGAATAGTACATTAATTTTCTTCTTGATAAAGCATGGAAAAGCCCATCTTTTTTTCAAAAGGATAGGAAAGTGATTGTGAACATTTAGAAATATGCTGCAACCAGTTTCAAAATATCACAGAGGAAAATAATTATTTATCACAGTAATGGCAATTCTGAGAAGTATTTCCTCCTGTGTACTTGTACCAATGTTATGTGCTACTGATTATGCTGAATCCTGGGAACATCCGCGAGGGAGGTTCCTAGTATAGCATCACACAGCACTTCACATTTGTGTCAAGAGTAAAAATGGGCCATGTTGTCCTATCTGTTGGGCTTCTTTTACCCCCACCCACTGCTGCACAGTGTTAGAAGAGATGGTGGGAAAGTAGCATGACTATGCAAAAACAGGACTTTATCCATTGGTGAGTGGCCTTCTATCGGGTAACTTACACACATCCCAGCTTTTGGTTAGTACAAAATCAACAGTAATGTGCCAGGGAACTTTGAGCCAGGGCTGCAGAGCTGCTTAAACCAGGTGTGAGAACTGGCTGCCAAGGGGAAACGTACCTGTGACRTGAGTCCATGCACAGGACTCCAGGTGGTATCCTCTCTGTTTCTGACACTGAAACACTAAGACAGCAAGTCTTGGAGCGACTTTGGTCTTGGCAGGGTACTAGGGAATTTCAAAACTGGCTCATTTGCTATTGTACAACATACTCTAATATACTTTAACATACTGAATTACATTAGGACATACTGGAACATAATGTACAGCCTAATTCATTTTGATAGGTATTAAATTGAAACAGCATCTCCCTTTATACTACTCCCAAAGATTAGAAATGTCAAGCTGGCCTCCTACATGCCTTACTTCTACTGAAATAAAAATGCCATATCTTGCAGGAGTCCAATTCTTTCGCAGCTTTCTCTGAGCTTCCTTCCATACCGAGTCCAATCTATTCAGTGTAGGATGGCTCTTATGAAAACATTAAAACTTAGTGAAACTCCCATGCTGAAGGGCAATATTTCAAAATGCTCTGAAACTTCTGTGCACTCTGTTCTCTCAGAATTCAGTGTATCAAAGAGTTAAACTGAAACAAATTTAAACCTCTAGAAAAAAGCAGTCTCCCATGCCATACCCTTACACAGCCTTATGCTTTTCTAATAGCCCCCTAACTCCTTCATGACAGAGGTAATATGAATGTTTTCCTGGTCTTTGGAAGGATGACAAGTAAGAGTGCTCTGAAAGAAACCCTTCTGATGTATCTGAATTAAGAGAAATATGAAAGCTGAAGGGAGCTCAGCAAAGCCAAAATAGGCATAATTTAAGCTTCATTGCTTCACCTCTTTGGACAAAGGCCCAAAGATCTGCAGCATTAACATGCATTCCTCTTCATGCTAAGGTGGTTCTTCACATTCAGTTACCCCTTAATGCACTGGGTGGTACAATGTAGTTACAGAGTCCAGTAATGCCAGACCTCCCCGAAGAGAAGGTGCATGAAAACCAAGAACGCAAGCCTATCGGTGTTAGGAAAGGCAGCCTTTTCTCAAAAGAATTAGGATGAAGTTTAGCAATCTCTTCAGCCTAATTATCTGGAGGTATCTTGTGGTATATGAACCTCTGGTGTTGTGAATGCCAGCTACTCCAGTGATCCTTGAGTGTTCTTGAGGACTTACAGGTTCATCTGTTCAGACTTTGTACAAACTAACCAGCTTCCAGCTGCACTGCTGCTCAGGCAGCCAGGTGAGCTCTTTAATTGCTATAACTAGTCCTAGTGATCAACTCCTTATACCTATCATGGGCAGTGAGAAAGGGATGTTAAAGGCAGTGTAGGAAAAGATATGATGATACAGAACTATGCTGGGCCCCCCCAAATATCAGTGGGTGGCTTTTGTATGTGTGTGGTATGTTAGGCTTTTCCTACCTTAAAGATACTATTGGTACTATCAGCATTTAAATGAAAGGAAAACAAAACATTTGGAGGCAAAAATCTGACTGAGGACAGAGCTAAGACTGAGATTGCATTAGAGTAACTGCAAGATTAAAACACATAACAAGCATATTGCAAAACCATGTGCTATGTAAGTCGGAAATTCAGAGTTGAGGATACACTTAAAGTCCAAACGCGCTAAGGTAGAAAATGTAGTTACAGCAGCCGAACAGTCTTAATTCTTGCCCTACAGAAAAAACACATACTATTTTGAGATTATACTATTTTCACCTATTTGAGCACAGATAGATTAAATTGCCTGTCAAAGACACGGACTGTTTCCCTGTTCCTCTCTTGAGGGCTGTTTAGGTGCATTGGCTGTCCATTTTCATATCTAAACAAAGTTGAAATTATTTTAAGGGTAACATTTTCTCTGAATTTCCTGGGTTTGTAATGCTGAGTTTTGAGATAACTGCAACATGTCTGTAACATCCTGTGGTCTCACACATGACAAGCATTCTAACATAGATCCTTAACATAGCTTTTGTCCAGGATTTTTTTGTTATTTTCACTACTGGAAATGTCCTAACACTAGAGAATAACTAGGGAAGCTAATGGAGGATAAGCCTAATGGTTTGAGAACAGCACCAAGAACTCCCCGAAAACGTGAACTTCAGACGGATCTCGCAGGAGAGGGGAGGGGGGTGGCGGGGACAGAGCCGGGGGCGGCCCGGCCCGGCCGGGCCCCTGCTCCTCCTCCCGCAGCGCCCCCGCTCCTTCGCAAGTGCTTGGTGAAAAGCCCTTTCCTAATTTCCACTCTAAATTTTGTCACGGCCGTTTTATTCCCTTTTGTTCCCAGGGCAGCAGTATGCGTCTCCCGGCCCGGAGCATCCTGCCGCCCCGCTCCCGGCAGCGGCGCCCCGCGGATGCGCTGCCGCCCCCGGCTCTTCGCGGCCGCCGGGGCCGGGCGCAGCGGCACCACCGGGGACACTGCGGGGGGAGCGGGGCGGTGCCAGCACCGCGCCGGCGGGGTAGCGGGGGTGCCGGGGAGGAGCGCCGGAGGGGTGCTGGGGGGAGCAGGGGGCAGCGCCAGAGAGGGAGCACCGCCGGGAGACACCGCCCGGGGGACCGGGGGAAGCACCGCCCGTAGGAGCCGGGGAGGAGCCGCCATCGGAGCCGGGGGGGCGCGCAGCGCCCGCAGGCCCGGAGGCG
>NW_020450901.1:360081-386877 GCF_003343035.1 Apteryx rowi | reverse complement strand
GCCCCAAGCGCCATCCCCGCCTCACTCCAGGCACCATCCTGCCTTGCCCCGGGCACCATCCCTGCCACCTTGCCCCAGGCGCTGTCCTCACCGTCTCGCCCCGGGCGCTGTCCCCACCTCACCCTGGACGTCGTCCCCACCGCCGGGCCCTGCCCGTCGTGCCTGGCTGCCCGCTCCAGGCAGGACGACGCAGTGCAGCAGCCGACAGGTGTCTTCTCCACACCAGGAGGGTGGTACTGCTTCAACCGGGAGAACTGCGACACTCGCTTCGACACCATGCGGCGGCTCATGAGCTCCAAGGAGTGGCCAGTAACCAGAGTTGGTAAGTTCCTGCTCTGCCCGCTGGGCATGAGCACGCCAGGGCCCTGCCGGAGGCATCTGTCATTGGCATCCTCGTGAGCACGTCGTCATGGCCATATACCTGCTCCTGCTCAGACGCTAGCACTGTGTCTAGGCACAGGCAGACTGTCGTTCCCGCATGAATAGGTGCAAATAAATATGCTTCTCCACTCTTGAAAGGTCATAAAAGCACAGATGTACTCATGTGCTTGGATGCATGGTTTTGGCTGGTAAGATGATACTACTTTTTTGAACCATGGCCAACATACTTTCTTTATTTTAAATGTATGCACATACAGAAAAGCCTGTTGGGAGCTTTACAGAGTTGGGGTTTTGTTTTTTGTTGTTGTTTTTTTTTAAGAAAGTTTGTGGTTCTCAATCCTTTGAGAAATGTTCTTAGACTTTTTAGTCTGTTTGTAAGGACACATATACCTGCTTACACAATGCACTGGATTTGTTTGTGTACAATAGGACTGGTCCTATGGACATAGAGAAAAATTAGATGAATTGTCTGGGCCTCTTATCTGGAATTGTGTTGTTCCCCATTCTCCCCATTCACAGCTGCATAATGTTGCTTAAGCAACTGCAGAAATTGCCTGTGTGAAAGCATACATTTGGTATATATGTAAAAGTATTTTTAACTTCTTTTAATGTAATGCATAAGGTGAAATTAACACCGTGAATACCCACACTCTGGACCACAAGGCTCCTGAGTCAGCACAGAAATGTGCAGCCTCTGTCTTTGTGCTTGCTGCTTATGCTTGGGGCTTGCTGTATGTCAAGACCTCTGTCATTTACACAAATCCTGTAATTGCATATACTACAGTTCACCTGCTAGGATTTGCTGTTTGGGGAAGTGTGCACTTCTCAACAGGTGTTACAGCTTCTTTTCTATACTACAAGGGTTTTCTTGACAGCATTCATCTCTAGCATGAATTAAAATCTGAAAGTCACATCTATCAGAGGGCAAATTTAGAAATGTTCCTTGCTCTTCCTCTTTCTTACCAATGGTTTTCATCATGGATGTTTGTTTTCTGTATGGTCTGTATCCTGCATTAAGCTGACACAGTTGATTTAAAACCACAGAGCAGCAGGTGTACATTTCTTGTTTCTGTGTGTTCATCTGCAGGAACTGGGATCCTGTCATCACAACCAGAAGAAAATCCCCATTGGTGGAATGCAAACATGGTGTAAGAACAGACAAATAAGGGGAATAGCTTTGTACTCAAACAGCATCTCCTGCCTTTTAGGCCAGCAAGAATGCTACAGAGATAGATATGACTAATGCCTGCAAGGGGAAATCGTGCATTTCCTCATTTGTTCTAGTTTAGCTATCTAACAAGTTGTGATGGCAAGGTCTGGAGAAACCTAAGTCTAGTCTGCCTGGAGTGATGTGGTGATCTAATGAAAAACTGGGGACAGCTTAGAGAGTCTTCTCAAATAAGTGAAGTGGCAAATACTGTTGTGGGTGGTGGGTTGATAGTGTGTCTTACATTTGCCAATTTGAAAGGAATATAGAGTAGCTCTTCCAGTTCAGCAAAGAGAAATGGGAAAGATACCAGTTTATGTAAGTATCTGTATAGCAGGGAATAGCAGCAGACATGGATGTTAATTTGTATCCCACAAGCTGGAGACCAAAATGGGAAGATAACTGTATTCCTACATAAACCTCCAGTGGTAGCAGTCAGCATTTACACTGCATGGACAAGGTCTCCTCATTTCACACATGGAAAACTGAAGCTCAAAGAGTTGTCCTGTGGCAGGCCACCCACCATATCAGTGGGACAACCAAGAGCAAAATCTGGACCCTCTATTCTATCCACTGAGCTTGGTACTTCAGYTAGATCAATAAAAGACGTTATTTGTTGATTTAACTCACTAAGACTACTAGTGTTCAGAAGAAAACCCAAGACAGTTATAATTGTCACCTTGTTGCACAGGTAGGTATGCAAGTGTCTAACTGGAGAAGAAACTCTTTCCTTTTCCCCTCAGCCACATTTAATTTTCTTCCAGTTACTTGACCCTGTCCTCACCCCTCTTGGGATGTCAAAGGAAGGTTCTCACACACTTCTCTTTTGCAGATTCATCCCTTATTGCTCAAGTGATGTTTGGAGCGGTGCCTCTTCCAAGTCTGAGAAAAGTGAGTGTTGCTGATGGGCTGTTGCTGCCACAGACATCACACATTAAAGGATATGGCCAGACTTCTGTGAAATTATGTGAATGAAGAATGAGCTTTTTCTTGCTAAAGGACAGGAAAGAATATCAAGCAACTTCCAGATAAAACATCCTGATCTCTTTAGACCAGCCTGTTTTGACATAGTTCAGAGCCACTACTTGCAGAGATGTTAGTGATGCAGTATGCAAGGATTAGGGGTACTAAATTCCTTTTAGATGAATCTCCAAGATCCAGCACACAGCAAATTAATTGTTGTAGCTGAGGAGCCATGGTTTGTTGCATGCAACTCTGGCTTTGCTGATCTGAGAGGCAAGTGAAGTGAATTTAGTTTCAAGCTTGTATCAGGAAGATATTTGGCCTTTGAAGAGAGCCATTGTGTGTTGGGCTAAAGCTGTCTGCAGATTGCTTTGGAAGACAAAGAATAGTTCATCATAATACATGTTTGTTCTGCATCAGCTGTCATTTTGACAATAACATATCTCTGAGAGTCTACTTAAAGGAGTCCTCTCCTGGATTAAGCTAAATTTCATGCAAATGAATTGTTCTACCTCATGTAGTTCAGTGGGTTTCCCAAGTTAAGCAGGATTGGTACTTGGATGCAGTACTATCTAGAGAATCACCAGGGGCTTAGTTCTCCTCTCATTTGTTCGTGATGAGTTTTCGTTGACCAGAATGGAATTACTCCTGATGTACACTGGTGTGAATGAAAGAAGTAGACCTAAGATGCTTTGTGACATGGCACTGAAAAGTCAGAAGGTCGAATGCTTTTCTCTGAGTAGGTCTTTGAACTATGGCCTTAGAGCCAACCACTTTGTCACTCAATGTCTCTTTCCACTGAACTCTTAAATTGAGAATTGACCACTTGTGGATACCAAAAATAGACTTTTTGTCATAGCAAGGGGCCTTTCATTTCATAGCTTTTTATGATTGTTGCTATGATGCAGTTACATTTCAGCAAAGATGACTGCTTTTTGGTGGTGCAAAGGAAATAGTGGTCTTTATAAATGTAACATGTTTTGAAATATTGCATGATTGAATTGGCTTTATGGACTGGAATAAAAAGGGATGCAGTAAGTTGGAACTGAGGTTCCAATTTATAGGAAGGTATGAATATTCCTCCTATACAGAGAAAGGGTCCCAGCACCTTATTAAGATAGATAAGAGCATATGCTCTTATTTTCCTTCTCTAAGTTTATCAGTTCTTAAGCRCTGTTGTAGGAAGGTGTGCTTGTGTTGCTTTATATTGGAGATATTTTTTTTTCCACTACAAACAGTCCCTCTGTATTCAGGTTCTTTCAGGGAAGCAAGTTTTGTATTAGGGGGAATATGTCTTATTAGACCTGATTGATATAGGTGGGGAAAATGGGCCTGCTTTTAGGCATGTGATACCTTCAAAAGGTTCTTAAGCATTTATGGAGAGGAGCAAAGACTTAGTCTGCACAACAAACAGCTTGTTGACACTGAGCTCTCTCTTCCAGATGAATATGCCTTCATGGGAGCACTGATCATTCAGGAGGTTATAAAGGAGCTGGTGGGAAAAGGCCTTAGCTCTGCAAAAGTGTTGCTGCTGGCAGGAAGCAGGTAGGTATCTACAAGATTTCCTGTGACGAAAAGAGGAGGCTTCCACAGTAGAAAGCAGTTCTTAGGGAGAAGGTCTCACCAAATCCTGAAAACTTTCTTCTAGGAGTGTAGTAACACTAACACAACAAACCCTGTATCTGTTCTCAGTTTCCTCCTAAGGGTGGTACAACAGGGSATGATATAAGAGTAGTTCCTCAGCTTTTGGTTCAAGTACATTTGAGAGAAAATAATAGAGTAAAAGCTTTGCTGGAGACAGGGGTGTGTTCATTCTGCCCTGCATTAAGAATATTGACTCCTGTGATTCCACACTGTGAAACATATGCCTCTTATGAGTAGATTCAAGGTATTTGAATTAAAAGCTCAGACTTGCCTGACACAGGTGCTCTTAATCATGTTATGTTGCACAAAGCTGTGGTACACTCAGCATGTGTTACATAAGGGTGTAATACAGAAGTTACAGAGGGTGAATTGGTCTCACTTCAGATTTTTCCGATTTTTGAGCACCCAAAATTCTTGCAAATACGGCATACGGAAGAAAGAACAAGAACAGGATTTGGTTCCTGAGGTATCAGATTGTTCCTCAGTGTTTTGCAAAGCAAGGAAATAACTTGGTGACCACCGACTGTATTGTCCTGTGAACTGATGGAGTTGCTTAGAGAGTTGTTCCTATGAGAGGGCCTGTACAATAGCCAGTCACGTAATAGCTGTGTCTGCTTCATGACTGCAGTATTAACATTGCTGTTGCAGTGCTGGAGGGACAGGAGTGCTCCTGAATGTGGATCGAGTGGCAGAGCAGCTGGAGGAGATGGGTTATCATGGGATTCAGGTTCGAGGCTTGGCAGACTCTGGCTGGTTCCTGGATAATAAACAGTATCGCAGAACTGACTGTATAGATACCATAACGTGTGCTCCGACAGAAGCCATCAAGAGAGGAATAAGGTACAATCAGATACGCTAAACTACCCTTTTGTAAGACATTAGAGTGAGGAAGAGATGCCCTCCTTCTCTTTCTTCCTGCATTTTGGTACTTAAAAAGTACTTATTATCTATGTTATTGGCTTCTTGGATGATTTTATTGGAAAAGAAAATCGTTTAAAATATAGACATGCAAAAACATGTGTGTAATAGCAGATACCCTAAAATGCATTGATAGGACATGGCAGCCAAGGAAAAACTCTGCTATTAATAAGTTGGAACTATAACCAGGACAGAAATAGACTAGGATGTGGAAGGGCAGTTGTTAAGATGGCATTATGACCTTCATCCTATTACTGCTTTGTCTTGTAGGTATTGGAATGGTATTGTTCCTGAGCGCTGTAAACTGCAGTTTAAAGAGGGAGAGGAATGGAATTGCTTTTTTGGATACAAGATTTACCCCACTCTTCGGTGTAAGTATGAGAGAAGAGTTTTAAAATGGATTCTATGATTTTCTCTGTATTTGCAACTAACTACAGGTATTTCTTTTCCAATTCTTTTGTCTTTCTAGGTCCAGTCTTCATTGTCCAATGGCTCTTTGATGAGGCCCAGCTCACTGTAGACAATGTACACCTAACTGGCCAGCCTGTTCAGGAGGGGCAGTGGCTCTACATCCAGAACCTGGGTAGGGAGCTGAGAAACACCTTGAAGGATGTAACGTAAGTCTTTCACTGAGAAAAACTGGCATCTTTATTTCCAAGAGAAGTCCTTTATCCAGTATTCTAGTAACATTTCTCAGAGCTCTGCAGAAACCAGTGTCATAAATTTGGTAACCATATTTAGTCTGCATCAAGAATCTTGCCCTTTTCATTTTTGAATAAGTGCAAAATAAGTTCCAGGTTCGCAGTTGTCAGTAATCTGTTATTATCCATAAGAACATGGTTTTTCATTTCCTGCCTCCAAGGTGAGGTGTGAGACTCCTTGCCATTCATTGCATGGCTGTGAACCTGACGGGGTGCATTGAAAGGTACTGATTGTAAAACAACCAGATAGTTGATGAGACAACAGAGGAGGAATTGTTAATGTGCCTTACTTGCTTCATGCAAGAGCAGCTGTTCATGAGTCCTTGTTGCACATGTGCAATGTTAGGCAGGATGGAACCCCTTTTCCTTCGGGTACTTTCCAGTCCAGTTGTGTTTTACACCATGACAGCCACTGCTGTTTCTAAATCCCTTGCCAGGGGCAGTAAAACTTCCACTTTCTAGCTAGTCAGGAAGGTTTTATTTAACAGAGTTTACTTTGTCCTTCCCAGACCTGATCTATGTTTCTTTTTTCCCTTTAGGGCTAGCTTTGCTCCTGCTTGCTTGTCTCATGAGATCATTACACGCAAGTGAGTGCTTTTGCAGAGTCTATGAAAGGTCAAAAGGGGAACAGCAGGGGAATTGGCCATTCTGACAGCCTGACCTCTCTGATACAATCTGTATGGTTTGTCTTTTCAGTCACTGGACAGACATCCAGGTGAAGGGGACGTCATTACCCCGTGCCCTGCACTGTTGGGATCGGAGCCTACATGAGAGCAACAAAAATGGGAAAACCCCTCTAAAAGGTTGCCCAATTCATCTGATTGACAGTTGTCCATGGCCCCACTGCAACCCCTCGTGCCCAACCATCAGGGACCAATTCACAGGGCAGGAGATGAATGTGATCCAGTTCCTCATGCACATGGGTTTTGATGTTCAGAAGATGGCACAGCAACAGGGCCTGGAGCCCAGTAAACTTCTGGGAATGCTCAGCAGTGGTAACTAGGAAGGGATCTTCTGAGGGGCAGAGAGATTAGATCAGGCGGAGGAGATTCTAAACCTTTCTCCCAGACAGATCTCTGATCTTCTTCCTCACACTCATACAGGCAGGTGCACACCCACACCCATGCAGGCACAGACCCGTACATGCCCACATGCTCCCGCAATCTTGCACACTTAGGATGTGTCAAGAAAAGAGCAATTTCTTGCTTACGCTATTTGACTGGAACTCATTACCTCCACACTCCAGGGCTCAGTTTTGGCCATTCACAGCCTCTTCCTGTGTTACACAAGGCAATCTGATGCAGGGAGTAGCAAAGCCATAAATAGCAGCAGTGGAACCTTCCCTAGATCTAGGACTTCTTTCCTTGCCATGATTTTTTTACATCATAGACTTGATACAAGTGGTGAAAAAAGCAAGCACTGGATTTCTTTTGACCAACTAGAAGTGAAGGAATGATTACATGACTTCCTGGAGGTCAATGTCTCATGATGTGTCATAATGTACAAACCAAGGACACGTGCTAGGGGTGGACACTCTTGTACTCAATTTACTTTTGTATTATTTTATAAAATGACTTTTTATTACTTTTTTAAATAAGCAAGAAATATAAAATAAATGATATTGTTTTGTAACATATTTTTTTTTAATAACGAAGAAACCTCTTGCTACTTTGGCAATATGGACATATTTATTTTAATATGTAAAATGCTATTTATAAGGGCTGACCAGAGAATCGTTCATATGTCTTTGTAAAGTTGTATATGCTGCTCATTTGGATGGGTTTTCCTTATGATCACTTGTGTCTGGGAAAGGGCTGAGGGTGGTATTGACATTTTATAATAATTAGACTTCTGTGTTCCCCTTGCAGTTTGTTTTGTCATTGTTTCTCTAATTAAAAGGTTGTAATGTGAGGTCTAAGTACAGAGATTCTCACCCACCCAGCACCTTCAGCTTGAGGATCGTGATTTGTCGGGTATTCTGGGGCATTGCATTTTAAGATGCAGAGAGGCATCTATTTTTACAGCAAGGGCTATTATTTTAATGAGAGAAATGTTTGGTTTGATCAGACCACCTGGCCTGTCTTAAAACAGGAAACATTTGGAACATAAAAGGTAGAGAACACAAGACAAGAACCAACATATTTCTAATCTTGTAATCATTTGTGAACACGCCCACCTCAGGGAACATACAGAATCCCCTTTGTTTTTAATGGGAGGAGAACAGGGGAGGAAACAGGAACGGGTGGCTGAGGCTGGAGAGAGTGAGAGGCCATTGCTTTGGGTGAGAAAGCACAAAGAGAGTTGCACTAAAAGCTTTACACGGTAACGCGCTGCAGCTGGTGTAGTCAAACCTGTGCAAGTAGCAGTAATTTATAACCATTCTGCAGAAGTTCTTAACACCTACTTTGCATTTACCTGCTCTTGTGTAAATGGCTACACAACACGCAGGCAACTGAAAATCAGGGCCTAATTTCTGAACAAATCCAAGCACTTCCAGGAGAGGTCTTGCCAGGTTAAAATGGTAATGCTATTTGTAAGATCTCTTGTCATAAATGAATAAAAATTAAAACAAACAAACCCCCTACTATACAGTTACTTTTGATGGACTTCAGCAATCAGTAGTTACTTAGGCAGTACCACACAAGAAGTTAGCATTTCAGTTGTGCAAGGTGGGGTTTAGTACCAATTTAAGATAAAAAGTAGCTAAAGAGAAAATGAATGGTGCTGCAAGCAGAACTGAGATGCAGGAGTTTCCCTCTGATTAATCTAGGGACTACTAATATTCTTTCTATTTTAATGACCTTGGTATAAAAGTAGGATTGTTCTAATTGAATTTTTCATGCCACAAGGTTGAGAGGCTTCCTCAGTACCGAGAAGGTTTGGAAAAGCATACAGGAAAATTGGATTCCTTTGAGGGCTGGAGTCAAATGGAGTGAATCAGTGCAAAGTGCTGGTACTTGAGTAGTAGCCAGAACTCCTGCTATTCACTAAGAGTTTATCAGTGGGAAGCATCAAGGGAAACTACTGTCCATATCAGTTGTTCACAGGATGACTATACACAGTATCGTGCATCTGTAGATATGGCAAGTGCCCCACTCTGTGTCCAGTGATGTATTTCTACAGGGAAGCAGGAAAGTATAAATGCCACTGTAGAAGTTTGGAACACTATATGCAGAGGTGATTACCTGTATTTCTAAAAGGTTAATTCATCTTAGAACAGGTGAAGAATGTTGAAAGGGGGTATGAGACATCCTATTTTCCTTGCAAACAGGGAAAAAAAATCCCTGGAAATCAGGAATCACACTTTTAGCTTAGTGTGACTCCACAAAAGGTATAACAGGGAGCAAGGCTGTCTCAGCGATGTTTTAAAGGGGGGACCTTGATAAATTTATTAGAAAGATTATATAATGTGGTTGCGAGTAGTAGCTGGAAATTGGAATCTGTAACCCAGGAGGTAATTTCCAGTTCTGTATTTCTTCTTGTACTTGTGCAATAAATACAGATTTCCCAAGCCTTTGTAAATCTGGCACTTCTAAATTCATCTGCTGTGACATTTGCTATGTGGAAACCAATGGCAAAAAAAGTAAGACTGAAAGTACTGGACACTGCGTGGGTGTACTCTCAGATCTTATGACTAGATGACATGCTTTCCATCATAAACTGCCATCACTGAAAAATTGTTTCTGAAAGCATAATGTGATTGGGCCCAAATTAAAATGCAACTAAGAAGTCAAAAGTTGATAGTAGAATGTATGTTTCTGCACTACATGGCCATAGTTCCAGACACCAGCATCTGGCATGTCAGCGGTTTCAGTCGTGAGCTGGAGGGTAGAGTCCATACCTCTATTCACTGTGGGAATTACTGCTAATACACAGGGGCCCGTTAGAGAAACTAACTCTTATCTGGATGAGCAGCGACCCACTTTTTAGCCCTCATGGAGGAGGACAGCAGATCCCAGCTGGCAGTGTGCATGGAGCCCAGCTGTGGTGTGGAGCAGCATGCAGACAGTTACACCTGCCAGCCCCCCCCAAACGGGGCAGCTGCAAGAAGTGCTGCACTGGAGCGAGGCGAGGCACAGCCCAGCCGCCGTGGGAAAAGGCGCCCCATTCCTTGGGCTGGTGATGGGGAGGCAGCACCATCACTGTGGAAATGCTGCAAGACGGCGGCAGCGGCACTGGGCAGTGCTGCTGCTGCCGCTGCTGCTGCCACTGCCTCAGTTTTGCAGCCCTGCTGCAGCCRGGGAGCAGTGGATCGAGTCTGGGTCCAGTGCTGGCGCTTGCAGCGCCTTCTGCATGGCAACGCAGCTCTAGCATGGAGTCCAGGCTAAAAATCTGGACAGTTCAGTGGCTATGGTCTTCTCTGTGTCGACCAATGTCCCACTTCGTAAGATGCACTGACTTATCATTTTGGAGCCACTGGTCTGATGTACAGGTATGTGTCTCTCTTAGCAAGCATTTTAATTGCAAAGCTGCCGTGTCATTCACCAGCAGAGGTCTGCAGCGCTGGAGCCCTTTCCAGAGCAAACCTGCAGTTGTGCAAGTAGCGCTGTTCCCCATCCGGTACAACAAACTTTCAAAGGAACAATGCAACAGGCTGATGTGGCGGGGAGCGAGAAGCTGTGGGTTTCTAATGCAGGACCTTCTGTCTGATATTTGCTTACAAGTTTTTAAAATGAAAAGAAAATTCAAATGCTTTTGAAGTGCAATGCTGGGAAATCAGACTGCTGGCAGCATCCAGAGGCCCTAGGGCAGCATAGGAGGCAGAGACCTGCACATTCAAACCCAAATACTCCTGCAGAAGGCAGCGGTCCATACGGTGCACCACTCCTGTCTGCTGCTCGTAGCACGACCATTGCCCTCTGCCGGCACTGTCTCACGGAGCTGAGGCCTTTCCTGTGCGGCACCGGTTCTCATGGGAAGTGGAAGCCAGGTGGCAGGACCAGGCCAGGTCTGAGCACAGGCATCAGTGACCGACCATGGTCAAGTGCGCAGGCACCTGACGGGGCCCACAGTCACCAGCCTGGGGCACCAGGGCCCGGCAAGCAGCTCTCCTCATGTGTGCCTTGGCCTGGACCATCCCCTTGCTCAGCACTCGCAGCTGCCTTGGTCGTTTTTCAAGACAAATGATGAGTCCGGACAGTTCCCCTGGTCAGATGGGAGGTGATGCAGCAAGCTGCAGCATAAGCAGTAACACAGTGTGCTATAAACTGAAAAATGTTCTTTTCCTGTGACTGTGGGGTTCAGTACAGTCACTTGACTGTCATATAATGAAGATTTGAATAAACGGTTCTCACTGGCCCCACACAGCCAGTGTGGGACAGTTACAGCCAAATGCTATGATATGGGGCCGGGGGGGGGGGCAGTATAGAGGAGCTTCTGCTGGGGCTTAAAGAAGGAAAATGATGAGTGTGAGTCCAGCCGTGTTTAGGTGCAACAGAGCATCACTGATGGCGTGCTGAGAGTGCACAGGGACAGCACACCAGCATCCCCAGAGAGACAGGTTAACAGCAGTCAACAGCAGCCTTCCTCTGCCTTCAGGCACAGCCTCTCCATTTTACAGGACATGCCACAACATGGACAGTAACACACACTGTAAGCAAAGTCTTGAAAATTTCTGCTGAAACCGAAGGATTAACATCACAGAGAGTCAGGAAGGGCAAGGGTTCAGGGTAGCAGCAGGTTCACCTGGAGCCCAGCATGTGGCAGTCCATTGCTGGGTCTCATATTTGCCACATTAACACATGAATAAGAAACAATGATATTGAGCAATTAATATTGTTACCAAGCATGAATTTGATTATAATTCCCACAGTAAATCTAGGGACTCCTGTAGCTCCTGCTTTGGGAAGTTACAGACTTTATCAGCATAGCCAATGGCTATTTTGGACCATTCAGGACATTTTTATTGGTCAGGGCTGGGCTGGGTCTGGCCCTCAGTCAGGCTGACTCCCTGCACCTGTGTGGAGCTCTGGGATGACCCCCAGTTTCTCATACTGGGACCAGCACAGTGAGAGCTTGTTCTGCAGGTGGGGAGTTAGCAATGTGTACTTGTGCTTTGCTTTAAGAACAAGAAAAGAGAAATGACTAAACAGGTAAGTGAGGAACTTTTTTTTCTAAGTTGCATTTTTCATTTTTCCCAATCTGAAACTACAGCAGAAATTTTTTTCAGATCTTTTTAAGTTAAAAGTAAGAGACTTTTGAGTAGAGACCATGTTTGGGGAAAATGTATACCAAAAATGACTATCTGGGAAAGTTTTGATCTAATGAGGAACAAGGGTTTGACCCTACATATTGAAATCTGTACTCCAAGACAGAGCTAAGAATATCAAAGCAATTCTTTGTGGGCAATTCCTTTTATTTCTGGCGTTCAAAGATACAAGAATAACTTGTTCATATATAAGCAAAACAGAGACAGGGAGGAGTGCAAGGAGATGGAGTGAGAACTTTTTCCTCAAAATCTTCACAGTTGCATGCTCTCACTAATGCCCAAAGCACAGCAGGGCCTTTCACAGCAGGTAAATATATTACTGCTCCTGATCAAATGGAGCAAAGTGAGTCAGCTCCTGTTGTGGCCTCTGGTCTAAATCCTTCTTAAGCATCTGTGATGTTTCTAGGTTTGTGCAGCAGCTCGGGGCCACGGGCTCTGCAGGACTGAGCTCCTGTTTCCGCAGCATGGCTGGATGGGAGCCCGCTTCCGCAAGCAGCCTCCGCAACGCGTGGTGGCTGCAGGGAGAACAGCGGTGCTCAAGGGACCTGAGCATTTGTAGAGGAATAGCAGCATGATAACCCAGAGCCAGCAGAGCTGGCCGGTTCGGTGTAACTAACACCAGCGCTGGGGAGCTGCGGGGGGCAGGACTCGTTCCATTCCAGCACTATTAATATAACGCCTATTTATACGCCTAGGTTCCTGCAAACACCAGAGCAGAGAGCTACAGCTGCAGAGCTAAAATGGAATAAATGTCAGCCTCCAGGCAGAAGCTGCCCCTTTTAGCCACCATGTGGGAAAGGAGACAGTGAAAGGACAGAGAAAGGGGTGATTTTTCAGATCTCAGCAAGTGGAGCGAGCTGGTCACGGTGCCCTGAGAATGCAGCCGGCAGGCAGAGCCTGTCTGTAGCCTCCCTGCAGCAGGCAAGCCTGTGCTGAGAGGCTGCCAGAAACACACATTCAACGTCACACGCAGCACCTAGTGATACCGGCAGGGACGAGCACGGATTAAAGCTGCTGCTCTGCCCATCCGGTATCAGGCGTGACTCAGGACAAAGAAGCAAAAGCCTGAAAGGAAGTTTTCAGGGTTGCGAGTGCATTGTCTGCTGGACTGGAAAGATGATGGAGAGCGCAGGAGGACCATATCTGAACACGGCTGCAGTGACATCCCCGGTGGGAATAGCTCGTTTACTGCAGATGACGTTTGGATGCACCACATTCAGCCTGGTAGCCCACCAAGGGGGATTCAGCGCCGCCTATGGCACTTTCTGCATGTTTGTCTGGACCTTCTGTTTCGCCATCACTGTCTTTATCATAACCTGCGAATTCACGCACCTGCATAGCTGCCTGCGCATCTCCTGGGGAAACTTCACTGCTGCTTTCGCCATGCTGGCTACGCTCATGTCCGTCACGGCCGCGGTGATATACCCGCTCTACTTCGTCCAGCTCGGTTGTTATCCCATTGGCTGTGAGGTGAGGGATTTTCGCATAGCAGCCAGCGTCTTTGCGGGCCTCCTGTTCATTGCGTATGCCGTGGAGGTGTTCTTAACCAGGGCAAAGCCAGGACAAGTCACCAGCTACATGGCCACGGTCTCTGGCCTCCTGAAAATCGTGCAGGCCTTTGTGGCCTGCATCATCTTCGGGGCGCTGGTGAATGACAGCCAGTACAGCAAGTATGTGGCGACGCAGTGGTGCGTGGCTGTCTTCAGCTTTTGCTTTGTGATGACGGTGGTGGTGGTGGCCTTCAGTGTTACAGGTAAGACGGCCACGCTGTGGTTTCCCTTCGAGCGCTCTGTGGTGGTTTACACCTTCGTGGCCGTCCTGCTGTACGTGAGCGCGGCGGTCATCTGGCCGGTGTTCTGCTTCGACAGCAAGTACGGCTCCCCGCAGCGCCCCGCGCTCTGCGCCAAGGGCAGGTGCCCCTGGGACAGCCAGCTGGTGATTGCCATCTTCACCTACGTGAACCTGCTGCTCTATGTCATGGACCTGGCCTACTCTCAGCGCATCCGCTTTGTCTCCCACCTGTAAACCCGGGTCTGCTGCCGCAAAGCCACCCGAGCTCCGCGAACAAAAGCGACTAGGACGCAGTAAGAGGGGGCTGCGGTGAAGGGGGACATTGACCAGGCACGCAAGTAAGAAACGTGAACCAAACTTGAAGGTTAAGACTGGACCAACAAACGAACAACCTGTAGTGTGGGGAGGCTGTGGACAATCCTGGAAAAATAACCCACCTCCACGATCATTCAACATCTGCTTCAGCCGCCTGGTGCCGAGCAAAGAAATTATGCGGTTCAAAGTGTGCAAAATGGCCTTTCATCTCCAGAAGGCAGACATGCTTGCTGCAGTAGTGGGTCTGTAGGCTACTGGATTAGTGAGCCAAATATTAAGGAAAGACACGAAGGATTTTGGAACTGTTACCAACACTGAACTATAATCAAGTGATTACCCAGGAAGTGGGAAAACTAAAAGCTGCATCAAGGAACACCAGTTCTAGGGATGAAAAATGATACTTCACAGTTTGGGTTAGTTTGTATTATGTGGTGAGACATGAAATGCTTGCAAGTGTGGGAAATTCTAGTCAGGATGTTTCTGAGAAGAACATCATAGCTGTAATATTATTTTGAAGATTAACAGTCCTTCCCCTTCCTCTCCTTCTCCTTTGTCGCTTAGCACAGAGAAAGAAAATCCTCAAGCATGTACCTTGGTGGGAAGTATGGGATATTCCTGTTCAGCAAACACCGAGTCATTACAGAAATKAAATTTTCTGAAATCGGGGTTCTACTGCCAAGAAACAGGCCGCAGAATGGAACCAAACCGCAAAATAATCACATGTCATTTGAAATCTTCACTCAAGCAGGACCTGAAGGTAGCTTGGCACGTGCTCTTTCTCGGTTCATACGCCACTGTTTCTTTATACTGATGTCAAGATGTTTTTTTTCTGGAAGTTTGAAGTGAATATGAGTTCTGTGGGGGGGAGGAGGGAAGGGGATGGATGCAAAGATGAATTGATCTCACAGCTCTGCATAAAAGACCAAACTTGCCGGGAAAAAACCTTGCACATAATGGTAACCAACTGAGAGCACTGCCTCAGACCAGATCAGGTTCTAGTATTCCCGAACATTTTGCGTCACCAACCAGCTGCATTTCTCTGACCCATCCCTGACAAAACACCCACTTTGAAGTCCTACATAGCATGGCTCAGATTTCAAGCTTAATAGGAAAAACTGTTCTTCATTTCTGATCCAGCAAGAAACCAAAGCAGTCTGAGTACTTGTGCAGAAAGCATGCAGCATGGATAGGTTTAATTAAAGTCTAGAAGTAGCTGACTGTCAGAAGCAAGATTTATTTTTTAACCCATTTAAAATAAAGCTGAATGGCGGACTTTACAAATCTCTGAAGATTTGTATACTTTCATCTTGTCCTCCACAGAGCTAGTATTTCAGCAGACATAGCCCTTCTGCTTTCTGCCAGAAAGCACAGCTCCATTTATTTTTCATTTTTTGAAGCCTGAATGCAGCCCTAAAAAAGTGTATAGCCAAGACCTCTGAACTACCGTTCTTTGTAGCAGAGTCACTCAGGAAAAAGAAAGGAAACGTATCTCTCATCATGGCTTCCTGTGGGGTTTGAAAAGCAGTGGAAAAATATGTTGGGACAGATGGCTTTGGATATTTCTGCTGCTCTCTGGGTTAGGAACAGCCTTTAGAGATGCGAATTATTAGCCCATGAGATGGGGCAAGAATCACCATCTATAAGAGGAATGCACAAACCACCCTTCCAAGAGATTTTTCTCTTTCACAAGTTCCCATTAAGGGCAGGTAATTCAGAAGATAATGGTCCAGTAAGAGACTGGCCAGCTTGTTCTAGGGCAAGACCAAGATTATTTGGTGTAGGTATAAAACAGGGTACTAGAGAGCTTTATTTCTTGCACCCCCAAGCCCAAACATATTACGGGACTGTATAAATAAGAAATTCTAAGTTTGGAAGAGAAATTCATTTGTATTAGAGTAGGCATTGTACAAATAGAGTTGTTGCACAGTAAAGAAATTTTGAACACTTACGATTTATTCTTTTTTTAAACTGTCACCTTGGATAAATTAAGCTGTGTAACACTTGGAAATTATTTATTTTTTGTTGAATGTTAAAAATAAAATAGGTGACTGTGAGTCGTCATGGTTTGTGTTATAAAATTCAAATCTAAAAAAGGAATATTGCTTTAAGAAAGCATCTTCCTGGGGACTCCCCAGTGGCTATAAAGGGGCTGATGGAGACCAGGGAAAGGGATGTCAGTGACAGGTGCCCAGCAGGCAGGGGCTGCTTGTCACCAGAGATGACACTGCCAAATCTTATGTGCAGTAAAGCCAGTTGGAAAGCTCCTCAGCTGGTTAACACTCTTTTTAGCTGTGTATTTACTTGCTTTTTGCTGTGATGATTTTGCAGGAAACAGGAGTCATTAGCAGGAATATGACAAAATCTGCACCTGTTGATGCAAATTATACAATACTAAGGACACAAAGAAAGACCCAACAGAAATAGGTAACTGGGAGACAATTACAGTAAGATTCAGTGCCTTAACAATAACAAGGAAATAGAAATTAACATGGAAATCATGATACCCCTGACTGGAGGAGTGGAAAGAAAAATCATTGCCAAGAACAGCGTGTTCAGATTTAGCTTTCTCATCTGCCAGCCAAAGACCGAGCAAAAAATGTTAGCATGGTCAAAACGGCAAAAGAAGATTGTGTGGACAACAATCCACTCTTTTGGAAAAAAAAAAAAATCTAAACCTCATGCTTGAGTGGTTAAAACATTCTCTAACCATTGGAAACTATGAAATTACCCAATCTAGGGCAGAGAACATCCAATATCTGTTTAATATGATTTTAAGAACCAATCCTTTTATGATCCAGTTAACTTAAAAAGCCCTTTATTTACAGAGCTCTTCTTTCCTCTTAATTAATAAATCATGATCAAGTAACTTTTCTGCCATAAAACAGGCTTCCTGAAACACGAATCATTCTCTACTTTGTTGATACACGAATGTCAGAATGTACCTAAATTCACTTAGAACTATGGGTTTGTATTTGCAGTCAGCCTATAAAGGTCCTACTGGATCCCAACCAGAAATATAAAAAAAAGTCCTTTTTTTTTTTTTGCCTGTTTTTGAAGAACACTGGGATTCAGTATCCCACAAAGACAATGTTTTGGAACATTCATCCTCTTGAGAAAGACGGAGATTTATTTCTGTCAATAAAGGAGCAAGAAAAAAGCCAAAGAAGGAAAAAAAGCAGTGTGGTAAGATTACATTAAGGAGGAAAAACACTGTCTGGTTACATATTTCAAAGTGTTTTGGTCTCCTCACAGTCCATTACTGTGGAGCTTTCCTTTGAGTCAATCCGCAACAACAGGGGTGCATTTCTCTGACGCCTGCATCATGGCTCCTGCCACAGATGGGACTGAACACGTCTTCACTCTGAGAGCCCCAGCAAGTTCCTACATTTATATTTCTCCTTTATGATAGCTGGGACACTTGTTGCAGGTATCTGTTAATCCTGCTAATAAAACTTTTCTATTTACTGGATTATAAAATCTCCATCCTGATTCAAGCGTAGGAAAATCTCTTCATTCAGGAATCTACAGGTAATTCCAAGAAAGTGAGAAAACCATCATTCCAGAATCAAAGACTGCATGAGTCATTCTCCATCAAAACAAGAATCTGTATAGGCAGAAAAACAGAGGTTTAGGTCTCCCTCTTTCTCAGAGAGGCAGAACCAGTTCATCAACCTGCTTCCTGGCCACCCACCTCCAACAGTAAGGCTGCGCAAAGAGAGAAGGAAGGAGAAAGGGCAACAGTAACAGGATAAAAGGAACACTAAAAAGCAAATACAAAAGACAGAAAAAAAGAAAAAAAACAAATGGGTATTAAGAGAGTCCTTTCTCACACCTGCTGTGTCCATTAAATCCTCACCCCTGTGTGAAAGATTCAGTCATTCCTGAAATATACCACACACATTCCTCCTGAAAAAAAAGAAAAAAAGAAACCTCAGCAGTAGCGAAATTCCAGAGCTGAATCAGACAAAAGGAGGTAGAAACATCTGTGGAATGTCTGGAATCAGCAGCTGGAAAAGGCCCCTCTGGAATCAATTCTTCCCAGCAATGACCCTGGTCTGCCAGGAGGCGCAAGGACTCTTGCAGCCCCAGGACTGCCTTATCTCTGGGCCCACGTCTGAAGGGTCACACTGGCTGTGCTAAGGCTGTTGGCAGGCAGAGCCCGGAGACAGCAAAGCTGATGCCATGGACTTATTTCTCTGTGCAAAGTGTCTGTTACACTGCCAGAAAACAGAATTACGTGCTGGAAAGTAGGAACACTTGCAGACCGTGCTGCATYCCTCCACGTTTCTTTCTTTGCCCAGTGCGATGCAGCTGCACCATAAGAGCACCTGCAGGAGGCAGGAATCGAAGCCCCTCGCTGCTGCGGTGCTGGCGCTACCCCCTGGGCCCGGGGCTGCCTTAGCGGCACCATCACCATGCTTAAAACTCAACGCGCCGATTTCTGTACGTTCTCCACAGCCTCCTGCCACAGCGGCTCCGAAGGCAGGGCCGTTATTTACTCCGTCTCGGATGGCTTTGCCCCGAGGGGATACCCCGAGCCAGCAGGACCCGCACATGCAGACGCCAAAGTCTAGACTGTGAAGAGCTAAATAAACACCAGCATCTGTGTATTTGCGTGGCGGTGCCTGTGCTGGGGGGGAACGCGCCCTGCAGCGGTGAGACACGTGGGGGCTCGCAGGGCCGGGCGCGGCGGCCCCCTCCCCCGGGGGAGGCCGCCGGCATCCCGCCGACCCCGGGGCGCCGGGCCCGGCCGCCTTCGGCAGCCGCAGTCCGCCCGCGGCGGCGCCGAACCTTCCAGAACGGAGCCCGCCGGACTACAGCTCCCGGCAGGCACCGCGCCGCCGCGCCGCCAGGCGCGCGGGGGAAGAGCACCGCCTAGTGGAGCGACGGTTGCCTAGACACGAGGGGGCCGCCGGCGGGCTGACCCCGGGCGGCCTCCGTAGGCAGCGAATGATGCAACACCAAACACAGGTTGCCCCAATAAGTGGCGAGGGTTGAGGCGAGGGCCCCGCCCCTCTTCCCTGAGTGGCGGAGCGCCCGGCGCGGCCCCGCCCTGCCGCTCGCCGATTGGCTGGACTCCGGCAGCCCGCCCCGCTGCCACGCGTCGCCGCCGCCACCTGCTCGGTGCGCGGCCACGTGGGCGGCGGAGCGGCTGCAGGTGGGCTCCGGGGGGCCGGACCCGACCCGACCGGAYCCGACCCGCGGGCGCCATGAGCGTGGGGTTCATCGGGGCCGGGCAGCTCGCCTTCGCCCTGGCCCGGGGCTTCACGGCGGCAGGTGGGCGCGGGGCGGCGGAGCACGGGGCGGCGGGGCTTGGGGCAGCCGGGCGCGGGGACGCGGGGCTGAGCCAGGCTGTCGTCCGCAGGGATCCTGGCGGCGCACAAGATCACCGCGAGCTCCCCGGACACCGACCTGCCCACCGTGAGCGGGCTGCGGGTGAGTGCGGGCGGGCCGGGGCGCCGCAGGGGCCAGGGCGCCGCAGGGGCCGGGCGGCACCGTTCCCGCTTCTCCCCAACCCTTGCAGAAAATGGGCGTGAACTTCACGGTGAGCAACAAGGACACGGTGAAGAGCAGTGACGTCCTCTTCCTGGCGGTGAAGCCCCCCATCATCCCCTTCATCCTGGACGAGATCGGCCCCGACATCGAGGACCGCCACATCGTGGTCTCCTGCGCAGCCGGTGTCACCATTAGCTCCATTGAGAAGGTGAGGCGCAACATAGGCCACCGCGAGCTGCCGTGGGCCTGCACGCTGCTGCTCGCGATGGGGCCCGTGTCCTTGCAGAGCCATGCTGTAACAGACACCAGGCACCTGGGAGATGTCCCCTGCAGCGCAGCACCATGCTGGAGCTGGCCTTGTGCCCATCCCAGTCCTCCAGCCCCCAGAAATTGGCACAGTGTCCATTTCTGAGGCAGACGTTACTTGTGCTTCCCAGCAAGACTGAATCTATGCTGCAGCCAACCGACTTCCTTGGGCTGCCTTTCCCTGTGCCCATCAGAATAAGCTAAAATAGTCTTTGCCAACTCTCTTATTATGTGAAATGCTGTAGGATCTTCTTTCTCTCAGCAGAGGTGGGCTATCTCCCTTGAGTTCCTGCAGAGTTTGTGCTATGTTTGCAGGAACTGTATGTGGAGACTTGCAAGTCAGGTGGGAGCTAGGTGTTGCAGGTTTCACTCCCAGTAGCAGCTCTGCCCAGCTCTCCATTTGGTGGTACTTCTACAGACTTTACATTTAAAATTTGTCCACTTCGGCTCAAAGCAGGGAAGCTGGGATACAGGAGTCTCTCTGTTTCTTGTGCTTGCATTGCTTTTGTCCCTTGGGAGTTCCTTACTAAATAGCCTGTTTGGTATGCCAAATATACATTAAAGCTCTTTTTCCCCCCCCCCCCTTCCTCCTTTCTTTCTATCTCCAATTATTTTCTACCCTAAGAAACTCTCTACCTTCTGCCCCACACCAAAAGTGATCAGGTGCATGACCAACACCCCTGTGATTGTCCGGGAAGGTGCTACAGTCTATGCCACTGGGACTCATGCAGATGTGGAGGATGGGAAGCTCTTGGAACAACTGATGGCCAGTGTAGGCTTCTGCACCGAAGTGGAAGAGGACCTGATAGATGCTGTAACGGGGCTCAGTGGCAGTGGCCCTGCGTATGTATGTGCTGCTTCCTCAACTCACGACAATAACAGGGAGAGAAGCGGGCTTTGCATGCAGTGAAAGTCTGTGCAACTTCAGCTTGTGACTTCTTGTTTTTCTAATCACTTATATTTGCAATGGAACACATAATCCAGGCATCCAGTTTATAACAGTTTGGGTCAACAATGAAAGTCCATTAACCATCACATGAGTCTGAAGTCCATAGCCAGTGTGCAGTGTCCACGTGTCCATGTTGCAAAACCTGGGCCTGTTGTTAGTATGATCCAGAAACTCAGTTTCTCCCATTCCCCCCAGCTCATCTGGAACTGGTGGAAGGGAAGCCTGTCATGGCACCCATGCAGTAAAGGGGAGCGGTCTCATCTGAGAACTGGGTTGACTGGAAGTGACTTTTGTCAAGTTCTTGCAAGCAGTAGGAGCCATACTGTGATCCTAGAGGCTTGGAGTCTCTCTTTCCTAAGATCATTGGCCCTGGAGTAGAGAATAACTTTCAGTCATTTTCTCTCTCTGTGTGGTCTCAGGCATTCACTGCCCTGGATGCTCTGGCGGATGGAGGAGTGAAAATGGGACTTCCCCGTAGGCTGGCTGTTCGGCTTGGAGCTCAGGCCTTGCTGGTCAGTATCTCCTCTTCCAAACAACACTAAGTCTGTGCCTGCTCAGCGCAGAGTATTCTGTATATCACGGTTTAAAATTATATCAGTCCTTGTACTGAATCTACTTAAAAAATGTATTTCATTTGAATGGATGCAAGTTCCTGGTGAGGGAATATAGGAAGTGTTTGCAGATACCTGCTGATGGTGCTGGTGGTGTTGTGGGAGCCTGGGCCAGGAGAACCATGACTCCCCTGCAGGCTTTTCCAGCTCGGAAGAGTGCTCTGGCAGCCTGCTAATGGCTGTGAGGCAGGAGACCGGTTTTGTCCTCTGTGAGTATTTAGGTGCTGCTCTATGCAGTGGAGAACAGGAGTATTTGGCAGTAGGTTTCCTCAGTCAGAGTTTTTGGCAGCTGTTTTCTCTTCCTCACTACAGGGTGCTGCCAAAATGCTGTTGGAGTCTGAGCAGCATCCGGGTCAGCTGAAGGACAATGTCTGCTCACCTGGGGGAGCCACCATCCATGCCCTGCACTTTCTGGAGAGTGGCGGCTTTCGCTCACTCCTCATCAATGCCGTGGAGGCTTCATGCATCCGGACAAGGTGGGCACCTAGAAAGTCCTGAGGAGGCTACAAAATTTGTGCCCCCCACCTCCAGGGTCTCTTCCTTTTGTTGCGACTAATTCTCTGTGTCCCCCCACTGCCTTGCAGGGAGCTGCAGCATTTGGCAGACCAAGAGAAGATCTCCCCAGCAGCCATAAAGAAGACTTTGTTGGATAAGGTCAAGCTAGAGTCTCCTTCTCTGTCTGTGGCATCCGCCAGCAAAGTCAGTCTGTTCACCAGTAAGAACCCCAGCAGCAAGAAGAACTGACCAGACTACCGTAGTCTGGCTGTGCTGATCATCAGTCTCCTATACGCCCTTTCTTCTTTGTCTAAGGAAAAACTCTTGCTCTGAATGTTGGTGTCCCCCATACCTGGCTCTCAGCTTACAGCAGCTGTGGGGCAGCATGAGGCTTTAGGAGAGGGTCTATAACTTCTAGTGGGATTGGTGAAAACTATCCCTAGCATTGCTGTTCTCTGTTGGGCAGGGGTGATATCATCACCAGAGCTTTATCAAGGGCATCATTTGGCCAGAAGCCCTGGATACCCCTAGAGCTCAGGCAGTGTTTATTGTGTCCCATGTGGATATTTCTATTGGTATTTCTAAGAGGTTTTAGAATGCCTTTTGTATCAATGGTTTGAACCAGGCTGAATCCCTCTTGCCTCAGCATGTGCTGTCAGAGCTTGTCTCCTGTCACTGTCTGTATTAGCTAGAACAGATAATACTGCAGAAACACAGTGCTCTGCACTCCATTAGAGGCTAGGCTCTAATGTACCTCAAAAGGAATCAAAGTACCTCTGCTCTGTTTCCCATCTGCCTTGATTTGACAGCCCAATGATGTGAACCCCTGGCCTTCAAGCACCCCAAGTACTTGAACCACACTCCATCTCTCTCTGCTGGCTACCTCTTCTCCCTGCTTCACATAGTTTGGGAACCATGACCTACTCTTACTGTCCCTCCTTTGCTGCTAGCCTTCTTGGGTGTTTGGGCAGGTGGAGGGGTAACAAGTTCTCCCTCTTCCCTCTGTTTCTGGCACCCTTGAGCTCTCCACAAGCAGAATCTGCTCCCACACACCCATAGGTGTACTTCAGTGGTCACTGTGCTCCCTGATGCTCTCCTTGCTCTTTGCAGTGCTCCAGGGGCAGCAAGGAGCAGGGCTGAGGTCAGGGACACCTTCCCCCAGAGAAAGCCCTCTTCTGAACTGCTCCCTTAGGCTCAAGTGGGCTTTGTCTGGTTGTGTTTGGTACCCAGGTGCTGGGCTACTGGGTGGTAACAGAACTCTTCTCGGCTCCTTTCCTTGAATCAGGCTGTGTCTCCTCCTTGGTCTGCGGTGTTGACACCTACTGCCAGGGGCTACTCTGCTTCAGCTCCTGCAGTTTAGATATGCTGCAACGGGCTGGTTGTTCCTTCCAGACAGTACTTTTTCCCCAATAGAACCCTGGGCTGGGCAGATGAATTCCAGCACAACAGCCCTCAGTATCCCTTTGTGTTGGGACAGTTAGGCTTCTTTGGTATTTTCTAGCCCATTTCTGATTATTTTTTTTCTTCCYGTTCTTGTGAAGATATCACACTGCTAATGGCTAAAAGGGGAACACCTAGAAACTAGTTGGGGATGCTTCATGCAGTTGCATTCCTAGTCCTTTAGTATACAAGACTGAAGGGAAATACTGAATCATCTGGTCTGGCTTGTGGCTCAAATGTTGTCCCATCTCACCTAGCTTGTCTTGCATGAGATCCAGGAGGAAAATGGTTCAGTCCCTGCTTGACACAAAAGAGGTTAAGGGAGTACTCATGAGTGCCTGGTGCCTGTACAACAGCAAGGAGTTGTTTGGTGAAACATGTTCAGATGACTATACCCTTGCAGAGGAGTAAGACCCTTGCTGCTCCCATCTGGAGAATTTCTCAAGTCTGACTCAAATTTGTGAGCAAGAAACAGCAGAGAAAAATGGGGTCTGGAAGCAGTGGTTTCTTCTGCCCATCAAACTCCAGTGCTTCTGAGGGGAGAAATCTGGCCAGGCTTGTGGTAGCAGCAAGTTGAGAGGGAAGCCCTGCTTGACCCTTCCCAGCAACGGGATGGATTACAGCGCATCATTTAGAAAGGTGGTTAATCAGGCATGGTCTTGGGAACCATGTCAAGAACAGCAGCAAAGGCAAGGTTTCATCTGCTGCTTTATATGACTTTTTTTTTTTTTATAGCAAATATCCTTGGTTGTCTTCCTTGCCTCCACTCTTGTCTCAGACCCTGAGTGCTATCCTGAGCCAGAAAACAGTACAAAGCATGCAGGCTGCCCCTATTGCTTTTAGCTGGCTGCAGGGGAAGCAGCCAACTGGATGGGATGGAAGGGATTTGGGTGGATACATGTGTCATACTATATTCTACCTTGGGATATACTGGGGGAGTGCTGGTAAAAGGAAGACATTTAAGCTGGGCTTATTGTCTGTCTCCTGAGGAATCCTGGGTATCTTGGTGATACAGGAAAAGCATTTAGGTAACAGTGCAGGGGCTGCCAACGGTGCTAATAATGGAAAAGCTTTTTCTGTGTTAGGCTTTAGGCTGGTAGCAGGGTATGACCCTATAGGCATTAGAGATGGTTACTCCTCTTCCCTTTTACATAATAAACTGCTTTTCTGACTGAGGCCTGTGGCTAGTCCCAGCTGTTTGGACTGGGGGGGGGGTCTCTTGGTTCCGTCTGGTGCCAGCAGATCCTCGCTGTGTGCTCGAGATGTGCTGCACTCCTGTCTTTGAGGCTTGTTTGGCCGTGGGACTGGGAAGGTATCAGTTTCTCCTTGTCACCTGTGGTTCCTGAGCAGCAACATAAGGGTTATTTTAGGGCCCTATGCTACATGTATTCAGAGGTTTAAAGAGAATTGAAGGAAAAAAGTCTTCTGGCTGAAATCAGACTGAGGATTTTGAGTATTAATTTCTGTCATACCATCCTGAACCTTTAGACTTTCTAGCAGTTCTGCTACTGCATACAAGAGTCAATGGGAAGCAAGTGGGTGCCACACATTCCTCTCCTCCCCTGCTCAAAAGCTGTGAAAACCCTGCACAGACCTGCCAAGCTGTAAGTCAGATGGCTTAAATATTGTCTGATGCAGAATGAATGGGGCATTGCAGAAAGCATTTCCACACAGCTGATAATGTGGATCACGGTAAAAGGTAGCACAACTGAGCTTGTGCCCCTCCAGAGGGATGTATAGGCTGTCCCAGTGTGCCCTAGAGAGACTCTGCTCGGCAAGAACTAGAGCTGAACTTGCTAGATGCTTGCAGACGTGTAACTTAGCTGGTCACCACAGAAGAGAAAAAGCCCATCAGAGGACTCTGCGGGGCTCAAGTTTGTATGTCCCCTGCATGCATGGCAGAGGACAGTGGAGCTGCTGGTGCTGAATGCCCAGGGCCCAGACATTTTCCTCCTAAGGATTATGCTTTCTCTGTGATGTTGCCTTAATTCCTATATGCCTGGTTTCACTGCTGCACCCTCCATTTGTCCCTTGCCCTTCCTCCAATGTACTCATGTGGTGTGCTCTGGTGGGCAGAGGTCCTGCTTTGCTTGTAGTACAGCAATAAATGCGGTAGGCATGGATATTGCTGTGTGACAGACAGAGTTATAGCGGGATAGACGGAGATGTGCCTGGATCAAGCCTGGCACAATCGGGGGAGAGGGCTGGCTCTCTGGCTGTGAAATGGTGCTGTTTGTACACTTCTCAGCTGAGACTTGCTTCAGCCCTGTCGCTAACGCCTAGGAGAGCAGCTGCAAAGCCCTCTTCCTTAAGTCAGCATTTTCAGGGGAGACCTTGCTGCTCCCTGCAGTTTCAGCAGCTCTGAGAAACTGTAGATGCAGCAAAGATGAGCTACTGAAACGGAGCAAGGCGTGCGGGAGCTCCTGGAGGGGAGCACTCGGGAGCCGCTGGCTGCGCGGCAGCGGGGGGCGATGTTCTCATCTCTGCAGTGAAGTAAAGTTAAAACGCCGAGCGTGGGACACGTGCCAGCCCCTGCGGAGGCCTTCACGCGCGTGAGGTGTCTGGCAGATCCAATTGCGGCAATGGCCCCGAACGTGCGGGGCACAGGGGAGCCGGGTGCATGACGCTCCCCGCGTGGCTCGTTATCACTGGGAACAGGAGTGGGACCTGGCGTCGGAGGGAGCAGCCACGATGCTGTGCGAGGCCGTAGTGCCGGCTGCCCCTGCCCAGGCCGTGGCCGCAGCACCAGGAGGCTGCTGGCTGGGCTGGCCGTGACGTGCCAGGCCGAGGTGCCGGGCGGCTGCAGGGGCAGCCGGGACATGGCAGCTCTTGCTCTTCCCTTGGTTGGTTTATCCGGACACATAACTCCGGCGCCGGTCTGGCCTCCGGGGCTGCGGAGGGAGACGGGGGAGGCCGCGGCCACGGCACAGCCACGAAATGCGGGCGGCCGGGTCCGTCCCCGCAGCCCCGGCGCGGCGTCGGCTCCTTCCCCGGGGGGTGCCCCGCGCCCCGCCTCGCTCACGGCGACCTGGGCCCTGCGACGGGCCGGGCCGGGGGGAGCCACCCGGCGGAACCTGGAGCCGATCCCGGGCGGGCCGTCGCGGCTCGACTGGGCTGGGCTGGGCTCGCCTCCCCTTTAAGGCGCGGCGCGGCCCGCCCCGTCTTGTCCCTGTCGCCTCCGACACGAACGCGCGTCCCCCTTAAGGCGCGGGGCGGCCGCACCGGGCGCTTCATGAATGGAGCCACGTGACCCAAACATCACGTGACGCGTCCGTGAGCGGCGGCGGCTCGCGGYGTTCCGGTCCCTCCCAGCGCCACCTCCCGCCCGGCCCCGGTCCCGGCTCCGGCCCCGGCGGCACCGCGAGGAGGTG
>NW_020450901.1:345877-359516 GCF_003343035.1 Apteryx rowi | reverse complement strand
CGCTCCCCGCTGCGACCGGGCGCGGCCGGCCGGGGCAGCCTTAGCCGCCGAGGAGGCGGGTCCCGGGTCCCCAAACCCGTGGTGGGCGCGAGGGGAGGCTGAGGCTCGGGCAGCGGCGCGAGCCGGGGCGCCCAGCAAACCCCGCCGCTCGCAGGGGCAGCGAGCCTCGGCAGCGAGGCTGCGGAGCAGGCTGCAGGACCTGAGCGCTGGGGAGGCTTTTCGCTTTTGATCCCGTTTCTTTCTGCTCTGGGAGGGCAGGACCCAGGTGTGTGTTTACGGGGAAGGTTCTTGCTTCTTAGAGCCAGGGATGCCTCTTGCCTTTCTGACTGCCCAGAATCAGTGATGTTTGAGTGCATAGCTGCATGGTTAGAGGAAGACACTGCTAGGACAGGGGAAGGGGTCTTTGAGAACAGGCTGCTTCGTTAGCCACGTAACTGCAGTTAAAACTGGATGTGTGGGCAGATTCCTTGACTGAATAATTACCATGAAAGCGTTCGGGATGCAAGTTCACCACGGACTCCCAAGGGAAAAGCGGGGATGCACTGGAGACAAACTGTCCTGACCCTGTGTGTAATCAGGGAAAATAACTGATTTGTTTGGATTCCTGGGATAACTGTGTCAACTCACTCAAAACCTGTGCGGGCAGAGAGAACTTTCCTGCAGCGCGCCTGATAGCTGCCAGCAAGCCACGCTCTTCTCCGCTTCGTGCCGTGGAGCGTCTTGTAGTGCACGGTGCCTTCCCCTGCCTCCGCATCCCAATAGATGGGCCTCCCTCTCCAGAGCTGTCTCTGGGCTGGCCTGCGCTGGAACAAGTGACGTCACCGTGTTTACACTGGGCTCATGGCGCGGTTCTGTGAATCAGGAATGTGGAGAATGGGGCCTGCGTCGAATCATGCGCGCTGCTGTCAGCTCTGCCGTGCTGCTTCTGGGCTGAGGAGAGAATTGGCTGTGCTTGTGCTGAGTTCAGGCCTTTCGAGCTCTGGGGAAATGTGTTGAGGCTGCATTTTCTTCATTGCAGTCGTTGCATTTGGCACTTTTCAGTGTGATCTTTCTTCAGGAAGCTATCAAAAGCTGAGAATCAGCAGTCTGGAGAGTTAGACCCAGCTTCGTCTCTGTCTTGATGCCAATTCTCTGGGTGTCCTCTGAGCAAGCTGCCAAATAGTTTGGTCTCTGAACCTTTGAGCAAGGCCAGAAAATAGCCGGCAACTTGTGTCCAGGTCGTTCTTCCTGTTCTACTGATGGACTTGTGTGCTGGTTTGTCTCCATCTGTGACCCCTTTGGAAAGGGGGCTGGGGACAAGGAGAGGTGAAATCACCCAGACGCTGTCAGTCAGGGTCTTGTTACAGCTTTGGAGGCTGTTCTGGGAGGCTTGTGTTGGACTGAGAACGAGGCCAGATGTTGGGCCAAAAGTTGGATTCTTCTAGCTGAAAAATGCTTGACTCTTAAAATATGAAAAAGGTTAAATTACTGTTATCAGGGACTGGGACCAGTCTCTTCTCTTGTCTGCTGATCCGTTGTTGCCTCCATCCCGACTGTTTGGCTTCTTGCAGTGTGTTGGATGTCTCCCAGCTACCGACTCCTCTTGGTTCCCATTTGCCCTGACTCTCCTGAAAGCAGCGGTTGGGTCTGGAAGCAGTTTAGGTGTGGGTTTGGGAAGTGCAGTGGGGTTCGTTAGAAGGCCTCTTCCCGGCAGCCTCCTTCGTTCAAACAATCCAATCACAAACATTTTTACTTAAAACAAAACAAAACAAAACAAAGCACTTTATCAGTTTGTGTGATGTGGATAGGAGAAGTGTTTCTAGATGGCTCCTGCAACTGATAGACCTCTGGGTTCTCCTGATAGAGGGTTTTGCTGAGCAGGTTTGGCCCTAAATTTGAACATCCAGTTTCCTTCCCCTGTGTTACCCTGTTCCCTGGGATTTTCTTCTGTGGGTTTCTATAGCTTTAACAGCGATGATAGTGGCACACTGCCTTTGTGGGGTCCAGGCTGTGCGAGCACCACGGCTGCTCCTGCACCGTCTGCCCCACAGAGTTCCCTTCCTGGGGCCTGTCTGATGCTGCAGCGTTTGTGGCCTTGTTTGTTTGTTTTCAGCTCCGCTGTGATGAGGAAGTTTGAGTGCTTGCCAGGCAGCTGAGTACTGGTTAAAGCCACAAGGCAAACAAACTTCTCTGGTCCCTCTGCTCCTTAGGCTCAGCAGAGCACAGTGCGGAGAGGTGCTGCTAGGATGACGTTATTGGTCTCCCCAGTTAATCCCTTTCTCCTGCCCCTCTTCCCAGCAGCCATGTTGTTTGCCAAGTAGGAACAGAGGAAAGAAACGCAATGGTATGAGGAAAAGGGAAAAACTGATTTTTATGAAGCAATTGCGTATGTGCCGCCCGTCCTGTGTTAGCCTGCTTCCTTGCAGCTAGCTTCCCTGGCTGGCAAAGTGACCTTTTTACACCGTACTGTCAGGTTGTAGCAGACATCTTGTTGGAAGGAGCATTGTCCTCCAGGTATAAATAGCCTGCCTCCCGGCAGGCTCCAGGCTTCGGGAACGTCTGAATTTTACCTGTCTGCTAGGTGTCCTGGAGAATGCTAACCCCTTTCACCTCTGATAGACAGTGGTAGATGCATTGCAGAGAGCCTGAGCCACAGCTGCTGGAAGAGCATAATTTCGTATTTGCTGACTTGTGCGTGTGGTTCTTGGCTATAGCCCTCTATCCGTGCCTCTTACATTTAGCAGACAAAATAGTGGCTACGTGGGAGAACTCATTTTTGTTGCTGACTGTTTGGCACTGAGGAGACTGAAAGTATGAAGGTGTTTGTGGACTGGATGTGTACAAGAATCCTTGCATTGTGTAAGAAAGCCTGCATTTCCTGGTTGTTCGAGACACTGTTATGTCTGTTGAATAATACTGGAGAGGATTCAATTCATTGGGCTGTAGAGTAACATCCTGACCTAAACCCTGAGGGGAAGAGGTACCTAGAGACAGAAGCAGGGGTTTGGGTGTGATTCACTATAAAAACAGACCTGGGAATTGCTTTCATCAGTTCTGAAACGCTGTCCTCCCTGGCAGTGAAGGGGTCTGCTCTCCTCTACTTTTGGCCTCCCTTAATCTTTGTTTTCTTAGTCAGTAGAGCTTGGCTCTGAAGATAAGGGAGGGGAAAAAGTGATTCTGTGCCCTGGCATTGCCAGAGACTGGCAGGGGCTTTCTCTCTTTCAAAAAAGATCTGACTGGGAGAGGTGAGGGCTGCTGAGGTATTGGCCCGAATTTGTGATGGGAATCCAGCGTGCCTGATGCTTGCTTGTGCTGCAGGATCAGGTTGTCCTGTTCCTGCCGGGGAGAGCTGGGTGCAGAACTTTGACTTCACCCTGAATGTGCTGGCGTTCTTGGGAAGCAGGAAAAGTCTGGATGGGAACAAGCGCGGCAGTGGTGTCTCCTGTCCCGCAGGATGCTCAGCAGGGTGCGTTGTGGAGGCAGAGGCTTCCCCCGTGCAGCTTGCCCTGATCACATGTTCTAGACTGTGCTGGTTTGGGTCCCTGGGAACGTCTAGAATCTGGTCGGACTTTTCCCCTGGGGAGTTTCCGAGTCCTGGGTTATGGCTGGGCATTTCACAGAGAGGGGGTATTGGAGTGACCRTCTGGTTGCTGCGCTTGGGAAGTACGAGGATGAGGCTGGGAGCAGGAGGCCCCGAGACTGCCAACCTGCTGAGTCAGCATGACTGGCTTGGAGCAGCCGTGCTCTGGACCGAGCCTGCTGCCTGCCAGGCTATTTTTAAAAATGTGGCTTCCGTGTATTCTGACTCCTCCCAGTGTTTTAATTTCCCCCACCCCAAGCGAAAAACAGCATTGCCACAAGTCTCCGTGGGAATAGGGGTGTGGAAGGACAGATGAACGGCAGCAGTTCCTGCTCAAGGACAGAGCCCGTTGCTTGTGAGTCCGAGCCGGTCAGGTGCCGGTTGAGTGTTGCCTGGGGAGGGCCGTGGGGATGTGCGCTGGCAAAGGGCATTGCTGCTGGGCTCTGCTGCGGGAATGTCCAGGCTCTGCTCCACCCCAGGGAGCTGCTCTGACCTTCCTTCCCTTTTCTTCCCTTCCAGAAGCTGACTGACGAGGCTGTCGTGTTATGACGACCCCCAACAAAGGAAACAAGGCCTTGAAGGTAAAGTGGCGGGTGGAGGGAAGGGGCACGGGCAGTGGGTGCAGGCACCTGCTCTAGCCTTCAGGAATCCTTGTGTTCTTCTCTCCAGGTGAAGCGGGAGCCAGGCGAGAATGGGACCAGCCTGACAGATGAGGAGCTGGTGACCATGTCTGTGCGGGAGTTGAACCAGCATCTACGGGGCCTGTCAAAGGAGGAGATCATCCAGCTGAAGCAGCGTCGGCGCACGCTGAAGAACCGGGGCTACGCAGCCAGCTGCAGAGTCAAGCGTGTGACCCAGAAGGAGGAACTGGAGAAGCAGAAGGCAGAGCTGCAGCAGGAAGTGGAGAAGCTGGCCTCCGAGAACGCCAGCATGAAAATGGAACTCGATGCTCTCCGTTCCAAATACGAGGCGCTCCAGAACTTCGCCAGAACCGTGGCCCGGAGCCCCGTGACCCCTGTGCGGGGGCCGCTCACCTCCAGTATGGGGCCCCTCATCCCTGGCAAGGTTGCCACTACTAGTGTCATCACAATAGTGAAATCCAAAACGGACGCCCGGTCTTAGTGAAGCGAGTGTTGCCAGAGCTTGTCTGTGCAGGGCAATTAGGCACAAAACCAGCCTGGAATCCCCAAAGCACAAACCCTCCCCACATGGGTCCGGGTTCCTTCCACTTGGCCCAGGACTGGCCTGTTGATCGCTCCGGTTTTATTTTGTTGTGTTCAGATCGATGTGAGCAGTGGTGATGCGTCCCTTGTCCTGTGCAGACAGTACCTCCCGCCCAGGGGTCTGTAACCCTCTGGTGCCCGTGGGACAGACTGCGAGACCTTGGTACTCTAGCCAAGGAGCATCTGTGCAGCGTGGCCGAAGGCATGGCGCGTGAGCCTGACGCGCTTCTCGGCGGGGAAGGGCTTGGGGAGGCGGATCTAGAGGGAGGCTTGCTTCCTGGAGGTTGGGAACCCTAATTTCTAGTCACTTCCCAAAGGCTTTATTTCATTACACTTCCAGGTGGTGTATCTTGGTGCCTGCGTGCCAGGTGCCTGAACCTGCTGCTTTTGTCTCATTTGGTACCAGTAGTTGCAGTTGGGGTGTTCTGTGTAATCAATTTTGTATTCGTTTCTAGGTGTGCCTCTGTGCCCTAGCAGTGGGTTTCCTTCAGTCTTCCTCGGCGTTAGCTGTGCAAGCTCGCAGTGGTGGAAAGGAAGATGCTGTAGTGCCCTGCTGCCTTTGCTCCAGTGGCGGGGAAGGAGCCAGGACGGGGACCTTGTGTGGGGCCCACCACCCCAGGGGAGGGAGGGAAGGTACTGTGTTGACTGCAGGCCGGTTTTGTGCCTAATGTGTTGCACTGAACAAGACCAAAATCACTAGTTGTTCCCGTGTTTTGAGGGTATCAAGTGTCTCTAGTGTGATGGTTTACACGACCAGTTTATGTGGTTAAAGAGCCCTTTATTTAAAGAGAGAAACATCATTTTAAGAGTTATTAAATTATCTAAGTTTAAAAGTAAAAGCAGACAGAAGAGAGAGCGTATTTATAGTCAGCTTTTTTTTTATCTGAGAGGGCGAGAATATTTGACCATTTATATGGGGAAATATTCTCGGAGACTTTGCTAGTTAAAAGTTAATAAATAAATAATTTAAAAGTTTCTCATGAACCTCCTGCAAACTGTTTGTGGCTCTGAGGTTAGTTTTTATAAAGAGTTATCAGACTTTATTTATAAAACTTAGAAAAAGACAAAAAAAGAGGCAAGTCCTGTTTGATATCTTTTTGCAATTGTACCAAAAGTGACTTATTCTCGACCTTGCTGGCTTCCGTTGCGTCCCCTTGTGTTGCGCTCTCTGTGCTCTCTGAGCTCTTGCGTGGCGCTGTAATGTGGTGGTGCCAGTGGCTGCCTTTGCCATGTGGTGTCGTTTTAATGCTTCCGTTGTTTTCCCTGGGTTCAATCAAGAGATTGACTTGGGAACTCTCCTAAGTCTCCAGAGGGTTTCTGGCACGCAGGCAAAGTTGCTGTTTTTCTTAACGACAAAAATGAATAGCTGGTGCAACTGAGTAGTCATGCCTGTCCGGAAAATGTTTTTCTACACAGGCTGTTGCAGGAGGTCTATTTCCCTACTGGATGTTGCAGCTATTCCTTTTGCACAAACAGCTTAAGCCTCTTGTAACCAGCCAACATTGGGTAACTCGGTTACCTGAATGGGGAAAAATATTGCCAGCAGAACTGCTCTCTTACTCCTCCAACAAAGCTGGTAGAGAATTGACACAAGGGAGAATTTTCTAAGTTTAGGAGGAGACTGATGGGATTTAACTCTGGGTTCAGTTTTGGATCCTGTGGTCAGAACTTGTGTTGCTCCTGTGGCTCCTCTGGCAAGAGAGGCAAGTCTGCCTGCCTATTTGGGCAGCTCTGGACCTGCACTAGTCCTGAAACTGGAGTCTCTTGTGCTGAGTGTCTGCATATTACTGAAAATTAAGCTGTGGCATGGTTGCTTTCTTTCCTGGTGCAGCTTCTGGCCGTGTGTGTTGGAAGAGTGCTTAGACTACAGCTGTGTGACACAGCTGAGAAGCTATTTGTGGTCAGGCTCTGTTTCCACAAACACTTTGAACCCCCTCCTCCTCCACCTCCCCAAAGGTTTGAGCTCATTGCTGAGTTGTTTTAGAGAAGCAGGACATGGGGCTGAAGTCCATGTGATGATTTCTTGTCTGCTGAAGGTCTCCGGAGCACCGGGGACAGATAAGGATGGCACAAGTGAAGCTGCAGTCTTTTGGGGGAGGCATGGTTTGCCATACTCAATGTTTTTTGGTGATGTGGTTGTTGCATAGCTGAACGTATACTGCACTTCTCTGGGCAAAGGAGTTCACTAATGGCTGAGAAGAAGGTAAACCTGATGAAAGCCACAACGTGGCAGGAGAGGAGTAAGTGATTGGAGGGGATTTCCTGCTGGAAGGGGAGGTCTTCACTGGTTGTGAGTTTTGGGAGAAGCTGTTTGGGTTGCTTTTTCCAGTGGATTTCCTGAACGAGGAGAGGATCAGAGTGTCTCCTCCAGGCTTCCCCCTCCTAGCTTGTGGGCTCTGTCTTCTCTGAGCTGAGGTGTTTTACACGCTGCTTCCCAGACATTCACCAGACGGGCTAGGCGATGAGCAGCACTCGGCACAGCTTTCTGGGCTCTGACACCTGGGAATTGTGGATCTTTGTCTTCCAGCTGCTCAGGTGGTGCCTGGAAGGGATGGGAAGTTCCAAAACGCAGAATCCTCCAGTTGGCCCTGGGTGTAAATCCCAACGCTGTCCCTCCCGGAGCCAGCTTGAATTGGTAACCCATCAAGAGCGCCATTCTGATTCCACCTGGCGCTCCGACCGCAGTGGGGTGTGCAGGCAGGCTGCTGCCGAGGCTTTGTGCGGGACAGGCTGGGGGCTGAGCTGCAGGTGCTGGAGATCCGGGTGTGAGGAGGGCCCCGCGGTAGTGCAGGCTCTGGCGGGCAAGTTCGACAGCTGTGGTGAACTCGCTTCTGTTGTACCGTGCGCCAAAGAAGGGCCCGGTCCTTCCCTGCCTCCTGGATGACGATTGTGCTGTGCCGTAAGTGTCTGCGCTGCTCTAGAGTGAGACCGTGAGTCGGGAGGACGGACGGAGCGGACGGCAGCACTGACCACCAGACACCAGCTCTGCCATTTCTCCTTCCCTCTGCTGCGCTCGCTAGTTCGTGGTCCCAGCTTGCTCTGAGTGTGTTCAGTGAGGACGTYGCGTACTGGAGGAGATGTGCAAAGCCAGTGCTGAAGGGTGCTCGTGTGAGGAACGGGCTCCGCTGGGTGCTGGGCTGTTTTTCACTTGGGTTCAGGCTCTGTCTGGCCGCAGGTGAGRTGTTTCCCTGCTCATGAAGTGCTCTGTCCTGGGGATGCTGGAGGGGACCCGGTCCCCTTGTGAGCTCTGCTCCCCCACGCTAGTGTGTATTTCTTGGTTTTGTTCTCAGTGGAGTATTGGAATCAGAGTAATGTATTTCTGCCGTGTCCAGGGACTCTCCCGTCGTGCTCAAGGGGGACCCCGTCCCTGCGCCAGCCGGTTCCCATGCCTGCACGAGGCGATCCCTGCCCCGAACCCGCCACTCTGATCTCTCTCGTATATAGCGTTCTGGAGTGTGACAGTTCTTGTTCCTAAGGTGCTCGTTCGTTTGGTTTCCTGCTGTGAAGGGTGTTGTGTTTCCTTTCTCCTTTTTCTGGTACCTTTCTGACGCAGTGGTTGGGGGGGGGGGGGTCTGCTCCCAGCCTGGCTGCACAGCAAACCCGTGAAGTGTACCCCCGGTGCAGCTGCCCTGCCCAGGCGCACGCGGGGATTTGTGTATGTTGTGGTGAATTGTGTACAGTTATCTCTTGGATTATGCAACCTTGGTGGGCATTGCCCTCGGGAGCGAGCGAGGGTCAGCTGCGGGATGGGGGCTGCCCCCGGGACCGCTAGCGAGCAGAGATGCACGTCCTCACCGTCGTGTCCCCAGCTCGGCTTGGCAGGGCCCGGCGCGTCCCTGGCTCAGCCCACACCTCGCACCCCCAGTGCGGCGGGAAGAGGGGTGCGCGTGTCCGCGTCACCCCGCTCTGAGCAGAGCGCCAGGCGGGGGAGGCCGGGGAGCCCCGCACTGCGGGCGAAGCTGCTGGCTGCCCTTTCCCGCCGGTGGCGGGAGCCCCGGGGAGCCCGGCCCGGTGGGGCCTGCTGCCGCCGGGCCCCTGCCCGTGTGGCCGCGCCGCGGGCCTGCCCTGGTCCCCCGTATTTATTGCTAAGTTATTGTCGCTCCTGGCGCGCCGGGGCGGCCGGGCGGCCCGCCGGGCGTTATTTATTTCTGTACATAGTGTATGTTTGTCGATATGAGCTTTCTTTATTTTGTATATGACCAATAAACATCTTTTAAAGAGACGCGGCCTGGCGCTTCCTTGGGCGGGGCGCGGTGGGCGGGGGGCTCCCGCCGCGCCGCGCGGGGGCGCCGCCGCGCTCCGGAAGAGGCGGCCGCGCCGGGAGTGGTGCTGGGCCGCTCTCGCCGCGGGGCGGAAGTGCCGGCGGCGCGTCGGCGGCCGGTAGCGGAAGCGGGGCGCTTCCGGGGCGATGGCGGCCGGTGGCAGCCTGAGCCGCTTGGAACGGAAGGCGGCGGCGCGCGCCGAGCTGCTTCAGCAGGAGGAGCAGCGGGACCGGCGGAGGCAGGTGCGCCGCGCCCCGCGCCGTGCTGCCGCACCGCGCTGCGCTGCCGCCCGCGCCCCGTGACGGCCTGTGTGTGCCGCGCAGGTGTCCCGCATCTGGCGGAAGCCGCCGGCGGAGCGGAGCCCCGAGGAGTGCCAGGTGCTGAGCGAGAGCGACGACGTCGTCCGCGAGCTGGAGCGGCGCCGCAAGCGGCGGGAGCGCCTGCGCCGGCGGCAGGAGGAGGTGGGCGGCGCGGGGCGGCGGCACCGGGCTCGGTCCCCCGGCTGCCGTGCCGCCCGCCGCGGCGCCGGTTCGAGGCCGGGGAGACGCGCCGGGCGCGGGCGAGGGCCGCCAGGAGCTGCGGCGGCGGCTCGGTGCTGGGCAACGTGCCGTGTTCCCTCGTCGCAGCGAGGTCCCGGCCTCGTCCCCCTGCCCTCGGTCTCTTCTTTAGGTGGCTGCCAAACTTGTATGTTTTCCAAAATGCGTTCACTTTTGAGCGTGTGCTGTGCGGCCCTGCCTCTTTGGAGGATGAATGTGCGTGTGTTGCTATCCAGAAAACTCTTTCCCTTGACCTTTCACAGATAATGTGGACAACATCCACATTCTTTTATTTAGAAACTGCTTCGGACAATGTTTATGCACAGCTTTTTCTGTAGACTAGGCTAATACTGAAACTTCCAGGGAGCTATCTGTTTTTTCAGTTTCAACGATGCACGATACCTCAGAAACATGTGAACTTTCTCAGTTTTGTTTTCTAGGTATGTGACGAACCAGAGGAGTTAAAGAGAAAGGCTATTGAGCTGGCTGCCGTTGTCCGGAGTGCCAAGCACCTTGTTATCTACACGGGAGCAGGGATCAGTACGGTAGGATTCTTTGGGGGTGAGTGGCTGGAGCTTTGGGAGCTCCTTCAGGAGTATTGCAATGTTGAATGGATTTTTTTCCTGGTTTCTAAATGGCTATCTGCTGTATGCTGTGAGCCTGGGATGCTATATTCGAACTGTTGAGCTGCAACCCATGGTCAAGACATTTGCTAGTTTGCATCTTGGGGTTGTACCTGTTGCCCAGAACATTTTAAAGCTGCATAAGCTCTATGATAGTGGGAAGAACGCACTTAAACAAGAGGATCACTAGTCTTACTTCATTCAAATCTTTCTTCAACTACTTTTGGTGTGAAGCCTAAACCAAATTAGCTAATTAATGCTATGTTAATGAACAAATAGGAATAGCTAGTGTTTATTAAAAATCATAAATGATGGTTTAAAAATGGCTGTTTTCTGTGGTGCCTGTTGTGAGATTGGAATTCTGGTGCTGCCTCTTCTAATGTGTCATATGCCATCTTTCTTTGAACTCTGAGACAGGAACATTGTCTTTTCTTTCCTTAGTCTCTGCTGATTTGGAGCACGATTCTGGGCAGGATATATGAGTGCTAATGTCATAAACATGTTTGCTAAAGAACATTGTGTACAAGCTACCAGAAGTCACTGAGTCTAGTGAAAATAAGGAAAGGTTCAAGAACTGAGTTTTGTGTAGGGAAATGGAAAGCACTGAGGAAAAAAGAGAGAATTCTGGGGGTATTTTATAATGATAAAGTTGGAGAAAATAAATACTGGAGGTGAAAATGCTAGGGCTGTAAGATAGGAAAAGAGGTAAAACATATGAAAAGATGGTTACCCTGTGATGAGGGAACCACTGCTCTGGAAAACTTGAAGTGAATGAAAAAGCACTAGTAACTGAGGTACCTGGTTGTCCTGAGTGAGACAAGGTTGATCTGTTTGTAAGACTGAGGTTGGACAAGAGGTATGAACCTTCGTGTCAGGCCTTGTTTCATCTCTCCTGATAACACAGGCAGCTTCAATCCCAGACTACAGAGGTCCTAATGGCATATGGACATTACTGCAGAAGGGCAGGAGCATCAGGTATGGAGGTGACTTTACCAAACTTCTTTCCTTTCCTCTTTCCTGGAGTGACAGTTCTGCAGCCTCTCAGGAGACAAATTCTGAGCTGCCAAGCAGAAAGCTAAAACTGAAAGAGAGATTAATGACAGTATTTACTCTCTCCCCCCCTCCCCCCCCCTTCTTGTCAGGACTGCAGATCTGAGTGAGGCAGAGCCCACACTCACCCATATGAGCATTGCCTGCCTACACAAGCACAATCTGGTAAGATTTTTCCGTATCCCACTTGTGCTCCACTGCCCTGGTCTGACTGAAATGAAACCCAACACAGAAAAAAGCTTTCCGTGAGATTACCTAATCATTGTTCTTACTCAGGTGGCTACACACCCATAGAGGGAAAAGCATCTGTGCTCCTATATAACTGAGTCTTATTAGACTAGCTCCAGGCTGAAGCTCTGCCAGTTTTCCCACTGGTGCCTTTTCTACAATACTTTGTATTTGCCTCCTAGTGAGGCTGGTTTGGGGGCACAGCCACAAGATCATTCAGACCTAGTAGAGCTATATTCAGCTGTAGGAGTCTTTTCACTTAGCTTTCATAAATCTCTCTTCTCTGTGCTGTTCTTCTGTTAGTTCTGCTCTGATATACTGAGCTAAGTGCTGTATATTGAGATGTACCTGTCACCCCCATCTGAGTAGTACTTTCAGAGTTGTCTGCTGTGTGTTAGCTCAATGTTTTATTCTCTTCAAGGTGCAGCATGTCGTGTCTCAAAACTGTGATGGGCTGCACTTGCGGAGTGGGTTACCCCGAACAGCAATATCTGAGCTCCATGGAAACATGTACATAGAGGTGAGTAGCCAGAACAGGATAAGTTTATTGTTTAGTGGCCTCACAAGAAGATAATGTAAACTATTTATCTATCTCCTTAGCGTGACTAGTCTCTGTTTAGTTCCCTTCTTCTTCAGATCTTTTTTCTGGGTGAATTAGTTAGCAAGCTCCAAAACAGTGTTCTGTACGATTCAGTAGCTTTTTCTCTGTATTTGCTAGAGCCTTCTGCTTCTGACAACTCTTGTTCAGACCTTTCCTGAAATCCCTCCTATAGCATAACCAACCTGCTTCCTGTAATTTCACTTGCTAGTTGAGCTTTTTAAAAAACTTTTCCTGGTTAGCATCTGATCCATGACAATCCTTTCTACTGCTTTCAATTTACTGTCCTTAAAAAATGCTTTTCTTCTGAGAGGAATAACTGGCTCCTTGCCTTCAAATGACTAGATGCTAAGGAAGTAACTTTTTTTTTTCTTTTTTCCTGTACCAGGTCTGCACTTCCTGTACACCCAACAGAGAGTATGTGCGAGTATTTGATGTGACAGAACGCACAGCCCTGCACAGGCATCATACTGGCAGGATGTGCCACAAGTGTGGGGCACAGTTGAGAGACACAATCGTCCACTTTGGGGAGAAGGGGACGTTGAGACAGCCCCTGAACTGGGAAGCAGCAACAGAAGCTGCAAGCAAAGCAGATGTGATTCTTTGTCTGGGTTCCAGCTTAAAGGTAACTTTAGAGACTCGGTGAAGATTGTTAGCAGCATTCCCTCTTGGTGAGACACCTTGGTGCTGAGCAGTCTCCTCCCAAACAGACAACTATAAACTCTGGTGTCAGGATTCGCCCACCAACTGTGATAGTCTCTCTTCCTCCCTCTTTCCCCTCCTGGTAATACATTCCTTTTCCTCTCACTGATAACGGTTCATAGTTACATCTGCCTTTGGCTATACTGATAATCTCTATTTTGTGGCAGGTTTTGAAAAAATATCCACGTCTTTGGTGCATGAGCAAGCCACCTACCCGTCGTCCAAAATTATATATTGTGAACCTCCAGGTGAGAGCCTTTTTTGAACTGGGTTTGAAGGTTTGGGTGAAAGCGGTTTTGGTGTGTGCTGTGCAGGTGACCTGCTGAGGCTGCCTGCCCTGGAGAGCGTGGGGCCTAGAGCCAGGCAGGAGTTCCCCATCTGGGCCTGTGGGGACGGCCCCAGCAGCAGCACAGGGTGGCCAGGCCAGGCTGGGCCGCGCTTGGGGATTCCCGCAGTGGCGGGTTTCGTGTCGCTCCTCCAGTGGACCCCGAAGGACGACCTGGCCGCCCTGAAGCTGCACGGCAGGTGCGATGATGTCATGAGGCTACTAATGGAGGAGCTCGGGCTGGAGATCCCGAGTTATGACCGGTGAGCGAAGGACATGGCTGTGGGCGGCTGTGCCACGATGTGGGGCAGCCGTGCCATGCTGACTCCCCCCACCTGTCTCTGGCAGAGTGCGGGACCCCATCTTCATGCTGGCCGAGCCGCTGCGCCCCGGTGAGGAAGGCACCCACTCGCGGAAGCCGGTGGCCCCCCCGCGCGGTGCGGATCTGCCGGCGGCCGTGGCACCGCGGGAGGAGCCGCCGCCCGCCCGGCCCGGGGGCTGGCTGGGCCGCGGCTGCGCCAAAAGCGCCCGGC
>NW_020450901.1:327444-345634 GCF_003343035.1 Apteryx rowi | reverse complement strand
GGCGCGGCGCACCGGCCCGTGCGCGTCTGGTGCGACGGATGGTGAGTGGGGCGGGCGCGGCGCGGCGCGGGTGGCAATAAACGGAGTTCGCTGAGGTGCTGCCTCCGGCTCGTCTGTGATCGCCGCGGCCGGGGCGCGGGATGGGCCGGGGAGCGCCGCTGCCCGCGCCTTTCCCCGGGGGCGACCGGGACCGGGACGTGCCCGGCTCTGAAACGGCCCTGCCGCTCTGCTCCTTCACCCCGGTGCTGGGAGCAGCCCCGCGCAGCGGCGGGGGGAGGCCGCCGGAGGGGGCCGGTGACACCGGAGCCGGTAATGCCGGTAACGCCGGAGCCCCGTGCCCGTGACACCAGTGCCCTTTTGCTCCCTGAGCTGCGATGCAGCCAGGGCTGCACTTGGGCACTGGGTCCATTTCCTTAAACAAGTTCATCGCAGCATGACAGCGCGCAGCCTTCGTTCCCCTCGCTGAGCTGGTTATAAATACATTAGTCACTGCTGCACCGTGGCAGCAGCGAGACCTTTGGCTCCGTGGGGAAGGTCCCCCACAAGGTCTCAGCGGCGTGCTTCCTTGTGCCCCGGCTTACGCAGGCCTTTGCCTTTCCAGCTATGACATGGTGCACTATGGCCACTCAAACCAGCTGCGCCAGGCTCGGGCCATGGGAGATTATCTGATTGTTGGAGTCCACACAGATGGTAAGAGGTTTTCTCAGCTTTTCACCTCATGCCACCTCTAGAATCACCCAGCAACGTTAGCCCTGAGGCAACRAAGAACCTGGTACAGAGCATATTCCTTCCTACACCTCAAGGAGCAGCAGCTACCAAAAGAAAAGTTTTTCTTCCCTGGGTAAGGGAGTGAAGTTATCCTTTTCAYTCTTTCCTCAGTGCTGGATAGATAGCTCGGAGCTTGCAAGGTTCTTTGCAGGCGTGATCTATGTTATAAAAAGAATTAAATCAATTAAAAATCCATCCTGTTATCCTGGTGCAAACTGCAGTAGTGTTATCCCAACTCAGATTTCTGTGTGGAGAACACTTGTTTCAAGCCCATGTGAAAGTATGCATACTAGCAATTTGTTCTTGCATATGAAGATGGATTTCAAATTGATTTTATTATTGGTGCATATTTCCTAACATAAACCAAATGCAGCATGAAGATATTGATAAAAAGGGAATTTCCTCTTTGGGGACTGCCAGGAAGCCCAGGTGATCTCCTCACTAAGGCACATCTGGTTACAAGGAGTCACTGTCTCTTTATGTCTTCAAAGTTAATTCCAGGGCCTTTGTTATACGTTTATAAAATGTGACTGAACTAAAACCTGTTCTGATCTAGCTTGGGCTTCCGTCTCTACTCCCAAGCAATTTCAAGCTGAGCTCGGGCCCACAGTGAAGCTCACCTGCCTGTGAACTGAGTAAGGCTCCTGTAGGTGAGAGTGCTCATAGCTGTAGTGCGTATTTCTAATTGAGATTTTCTGTTTCTCTCCCAGAGGAGATCGCCAAGCACAAGGGCCCCCCTGTCTTTACCCAGGAGGAGAGGTACAAAATGGTGCAAGCCATCAAGTGGGTGGATGAGATTGCTCCAGGAGCTCCCTACGTCACCACACTGGAAACCTTGGACAAATATAACTGTGACTTCTGTGTGCATGGTGGTGAGTGGTGTTCTGAGGTGATATTTGTATTACCACAGCCCCTCTGGGGCTTGTGTGTACTTGCTTTTCTTGCTGCGCACCAAGGAACATTCTGGCTAGCACTGATGATCAGAAAATACCTCATTTGCACAGACTTCTGTGTTGCCATCACCTGCACTGGTCAGTACAGCTATTGCTGTTTGGTATTCTGGAGAAATACGTTTGCATGATAGGCACTGTAGGAGTGCTCAGCTCAGCTCCCCTGGTTTCAAGCATTCCTTTTGCTTACAAAGATGAGATGCATTGTCTGACAATTATCCTGAGATTGCCATCGGCACAAGCAAGGGTTTGTAAATAATTATTTAACAGTGAAAAACAGTGTTATAAAGGCAAGAGTGCAAAAATACAATCATGTTTATATCTACTTATCCTGAGAGGAGATCAGATGTGAAGGGCTTCTTTATCCAGCTGATAAGCTGSATATGCGCTTAGCTGACTGTGGTCTGAGACCTAGTTCGTATATGAACATCTTTCAGTTTACAGTCGCTGAAGAGAAACTGTTCTGAGGAAACATTCTTGTTTTCATACCCTGTCCCCTTCCTTGGGCTACTTCTTGGGTTCATTCAGCTTCAGCCCCTTCTCTCTACGCCTTCGAAGGTACTTTGTTAATTTAATTAGGAGTAGTCTTTATGCTCATCTCACTTCTCCTTTGATCCCAGCTCCCTGCTAGCAATAATTCAAGTATTTCATTAAATATTATATATAAATACACATTAAGTCATTACTCTTCCATAAGATAGAAGTGCTTTTTCACCTGGCAGGATGATTATCAAATTCCTTGTTAACTTTCTATGTGTTTTTTAATGTATCGGAACTTTATCCTTGAATGTAATGCCTGTAGCTTGCTATTATGCTTTTTGCTTTTGTATAGAATTAACACTTGGAGCCTCATTATCAGTGCTTGTTTGAGACCAGACGTGATGGTAATTGCCTGCACTGGAAGTGTGTTTTGGGTACCTGACCCCTTACTAGTCTCAGAGAGAGATTATGACAACACAGAAGCCCTAGTGGCCTTTGCTCCAGTTTTCCTGCTTTTATCCCCTCTGCCAAAACATTCAGTACTTCTACATGGATCATACTCCTAGATGCTGCAGCTTTGCCAGGCCATGTTTGTGCAAAGAGAAGTTTTGAAATAGCTGAGCTTAACTGGGAAGATGACAGATAGCAAATCCAGTGTTTCTGCCTCTTTCTTGGCTCATAGAGCAGTACTTGCAATATGTTCTCCCCGCTTCCCTTCACTATGTACCCTGAGGTAAAGGTGTGGAATTTTAGAAGAACTTAACAGCTTTTCTGAGCATGCCGCAGCAATTATGTAAGAGTGAGTACAAGTGAGTTACCAGTGCCTGTGCTGTGTACTGGGTATTTTGCCAAATGAAAGCCTACTTAGGTTTTCACTTGTGAATATTTGAAACTATTGCTAAAGTCAGGTGAGAGGTGTTTTTGTAGGATGAGTTAGGAACCATGCCCAAGTAAGAACGAGAATTAACTTTGTAGTACTAGCGTAGTCTTACGGTGAAACAAAGCCCACTCTGTTTAGCTTATTAGAAACTTCAAAAAGTCTACTGACATCATTACAGAAGTGCCACCACTGAAGGAAAGCACTGGGTATTGAAGGACTGTTTAACTAATTAGAAAAGTTGTAACGTGAACTAATGGCTGAAAGCAGTGCTAGAAAAAATGAGGTTAAGTCTCTTTTCAACACTGAGGTTAATGGTAGCTGTTTGTTGTCATTCAGACAATAATTCAATCATGTCTGCTGTTGGACTCACTGCAGAGGCAACCGGATCAGATTTTCTGGACTGTCTAAAAGACAGTGGACTAGATGGACTAATGGCCTTTAGCATCCAGGAATATGCTTTTCTCCACAGTTAGGGAAGTTTTGCAAACCCCTGACACTTCCATGGGATGCAAGATGTTGGCTGGCCTTCAGATTGCAGGAGTTCTTGTCTGGCTTGCATGCTGGGCATACTCAGCTATTGCTGTACTTCCAAGATAGCCTTTGTGCAGGAAGGTGTGCAGATGTGATTCTGAGGCTTTTCTCTCTCTCTAGATGATATCACACTAACGATAGATGGCAAGGATACCTATGAAGAAGTGAAGACAGCTGGACGATACAGGTAACCTTTTGCAATTTTAATTTCTTATCCTGTTTTGAGCAGAGTTTCTGGGAGTTCCTGCCTGTGTCTGCCTGAGTCCCTGAAGGGACCTCAGATGAAACACAACTGTCTTCAGGTCACACTTTCATTTGCTGTAATGTATCACAGCTTTAGTTGCTCTCACAGTTTTGGCTTCTAGGAAGTGTTGCAGGCTAGCAGCTGACTGGCAGGGCCTTCCTGTCCCTGGCATATGCAGTTCTCATCTTGAAGCCTCATTGAGAGTTAGCTCTGTTGGGAAGGCTGTGCAAGGCAGGTTTTCCTCATATAACCAGTTCCTGTGGGATGAAAAAGATGCAGAGGCTCAGCAAACAAGTGTTATATTCTATATGGAGAGCTGATAGTGGGAAGACTTTTTTTCTGAGGCCATTCCCTGGTTTGGATTTATCAGATTTCTCATATATTCCTGTGGTAACGGGGGTAAGAAAAAGGCATATGCTCCTACTACAGCTTCTGCTTTATCCTTTGCTTGTCTCCCTGCAGGGAATGCAAACGCACCCAGGGTGTGTCCACTACCGACCTGGTTGGCCGCATGCTGCTCATGACTAAGGCTCACCACAGCAACATAGTGAGTCAGAGGGCTGTGGGTGGTGGGAGTTTGGAGCCTAGGACATAATCCAGCTCTTCCCTCTTGCTGTCTGAAAAGGCAGTGGAGCTCCTAGGTCTGCTCCTAGGTGCATGGAGAACTGGCAAGCTGGTTATGGGCAGTGACAGCAGAATCCTCTGCTTATATTTGCTTAAGCCTGACTGAGATTATAGTGTAGGTCCCATGCTGCTTTGGAAGGGAGTGGGGAAATAAAAGCTTTGTTCTCTGATAATTGGTGTGGGCTTCAGGAATGTTATGGGAAGTACAGGCTAGCCTGTGGCTTCTCTGAGAGTGAAATTACATAGTGCAGCCACATTGATCTAGCCCCTCACTTCTGTCAGAATAGGAAAGTCCCATTCTTACCACTGAGCTGCATTTTTTTGCTTACTACTGGCTCTGAGTCTCATCAGACCCTTCTTGAGTYTGCTCAGCTAACTACACAGTAGAAAGCTAACCTAACCAAAGAAAAAAGAAAGTCATTTTCTGCTGGATTAATGAGTTGAATCGACTTGGTATACAATTCAGTGAACTGCTTGTGTGAAGGAATGGGATGTAAACACCTAGATAATAGCAGGGACAAGATGAAGGAGAAACAAGAGAATTTAGGGGGTGAGGGAGATCCTTCTTTTAGTGTGCTGAGCTGTTAGACTGGCTTAACCGTATTATGTAAATTCACACCAAGAGTTGACAAAGTACCACAAGCTGTCTGCAGAGAGATCTGAGCCAGTCTCCAGTGGCGTGTCCTTGGAGGAGGGAGGGACATTGCCCTCTTAGGGGCCTGCATGGTTGAGGAGGGATGTAGGTGCGCAACACTATCAGCTCTGCAGGTTGGGCAAGAACCACTGTCACTGTGTGGTGTCAGACTGGGATCAAATAAGGGCAGGTTCCATCCAACTAATGCCGAGACATGACTGTGGTTAGATATTAACTAGCTTATCAGCATTTAGTGCCAGGTATCAATGGTGTTTGACCTGAGCAGGGACTTCCCAGCACTTCTGCCCCACGCAAACATATTTTTGKCTGATTGAGCTACGCGAGTGCTTAAACATATTCATTCTTTACTCTCCCTGCAGGATGAGGACCTAGACTATCGGAAGCACACTGACAACTTCGGGAAGGTAATTTTGTGAGTTCTGGGCTTGACTGTCTGGTTGTTCCAGTCCTGCCTGAGAAGGATTCCAAATGTGCTTTCTGGCCTGTATTGTGGGCTTGACTTTTTCACATTTAGTAGTAACCTCAGTAAATCTCTGCCACCCCCGTAAAGTAGCTACTGCAGTCAAGAAATAGGCAGGTGGGGCTGCACAGGGCCAACACACTGGTGGAGTGAACTCTATTTTAGCGGCACCATAGACCTGCTGCACCCGTTGAGCCTTTGCGGTTTCTCTGGCTTGCTTATAATTTTTTTTTTTCGCTACTTCCTTGGGATCCAGCTCCCTGCTCTTCCAGCCCAGGGACAGCCTCTGTGGATACTCCTTTTAGTGCTGTGCATTGAGTCTGGGCAGTGTTTATGCAGCAGGCACGTGACTAGCATGCAGTTCTGCACAGAACTCACGTGCCTGGTCTTCAAATAGCAGAGGACTCTTACTGGGGTTCTCTGCCATTGTGTTCAGCCCATGTCTTGGGCTGCCTCTAAAGAGCTATCAGACTCTTTCTTTTCCTGGGTGTGGGATTGTCCCTGATTAACAAGTACCTGAACCTACACCTTGATCAAGTTCTTCACTCACTTGGGTTTTCCTGGTCTTGTGGACCAGGCTGAATCATCTTCTTTGGTCTCCTACATGTTGGATTATTTTCAGCAGGCTCTAACGGGTCTGTTGCGCTAATGTGGCTGTTTTCTGGTTCTTGGATGTGTGGAGACATATCTGGGCACCAAGTACTCTGCAAGGCTCCTGTCAGCTGAGTCCCCCTTCTATATGCTGCTATTTGTGTGGCTTACCCTGGTGTTAGCTGAATTGTCTTTAGTCTTTTAAGTCTTTTAGAGCTGCTAACATCAGGGGAACAAAGCAGATGCCAGAGCAGGTGACTCGGTGGCTGTTTCCAAAACTGCCACGTGGCGGAGCTAAAACTCCATCTGCTGTGGCACCCGTGCTGGAGCTGGGATGTGGCTCTTTCTTGAGCTCTGGGTGATCTCCTTCCAGTAATCAGCTTAGCATACCATCTGTGCAGGTGAATGGGTAGACAGCCTTACAGCTCAAAAAGAGCGTATTCCTAGGAGGACGTGGGTAGGTTGTGCATTGTCTACTGGTTCAGTTAGTAAGTCCTGCCTCTCCTGGAAATTCTAGACTGTCCTGTAGCCCCCCTCCTTTCTAAACTTTCTTCTCAGCATCTTCTTACCTGCCTGCTTAGCAGATGATTAGACTGTGTCTAACAAAGTGAAAAGGGATGTTTGTGAGATTGCTCAAATATTTAGTTCCAGGAATGTAGGAAGTACAAGCTGCTAAGAGCTGTGATTCTTTCTGTCAAATTAAGGTATAGCCCTGCCTACAGCTGTATTCTGGTGGATATATATGTGTTGTCCAAATTACCTCTTGAAGCCTGTTTGTTTTCCTAGGGGCCAAAAGGTCGCAGTCCCTGGACTGGAGTCTCACAGTTCCTGCAGACATCTCAGAAGATAATTCAGTTTGCATCTGGGAAGGAACCACAGCCAGGAGACACTATCATCTACGTGGCTGGAGCCTTCGACCTGTTCCGTATCCTTGACTCTGTTTTGTCAAGAGAGTAGTGCTGGTCTGCTTGTCTGATATTCTCATACTTTTAGGCACCAGATGAGGATATTTGCCTCTCCTTTTTYTCTGTAGGTGTGTATGTGAGGGAGGAGGCAGGAGTTCTTACTGGCAGTTTCTTAGCCAGTCACAGGATGCTGAGAAAAGAGCTGCAGGTCCTCCATAGAGAGGATTTATGGCTGTTGGAGGACTTCAGGAAAGAAAATGGTTGGATACTCTAAGATCATACTCTAGACCCTTTTGAGGACTAGCTGTCACAGATCAAGTGACTGCTGTTTAGAAAGTGCAGGGCGTTCAGAGTAGACACTTCCTCCCCAGGACAGTCTTTGAGGCATTGTGCCAGAGCGCCTGAAATGGGTAGAAATTTTGGACAAAGGCAGCATTGAAACTATGTAAGCTGAAGCTAAAAAGATGTCTGGCTTCTTCCCAGAACCTGTGGAACCAGAGGAGGAAGGAAGCAACTGCTCCTAGCACACAGGCAGCAAGTGATATAAAAATAAAATCCTTGGGTTTCCTGTCTCCCACTGTGGTTTCCCAGTGCATTTGTTTCCTGCTGCTTCTCCCTCTTTCTCCCTGTTAGTTTCAGTTCCTTAAACAGGTCTGCAGATATTGGGCACGTGGATTTCCTGGAGAAGGTTCACCAGCTGGCAGAAAGACCCTACATCATTGCTGGGCTGCACTTTGACCAGGTCTGAATATGACGTTGCCCAAAGCATTGGCTCCCATGGCCACATTACCTCAYTGACAGAGCAGTTTGGCATCTCCTCTTTCTGAAATAAGCATGCTGTGCTCTGGAAGCCAAGGAGAGGGATGTATTGGCCAATACAGGATTTCAGTGTTGGGAGAAAGTGAGGTGGAAGGGGTTGCTTTGAGTCTCTTCTAATGATGACTGGTGCTTTGCCATAGGAAGTAAACCGTTACAAAGGGAAGAACTATCCCATCATGAACATCCATGAAAGAACACTCAGTGTCTTAGCCTGTAGGGTAAGTGTCTACAGCTCTGTCACTCCTGCACTCTTCTAGAAATTGCCTGGGAGTTGGTGTTGTCTACTTAGTAGCCAACAGTCTTGCATGAGTTCTTTAATGTGCACTGAGAAGGCAAAGTCAAGGCTGATCACTTTGGCTACCAGAGGTCCTGGTGTGCTCCTGTGAGGAGTCGCTGGGCTCATCTGGCATCCTGGCTAACATGAGATGTGGAACCCTTTCATCTCTCTTCCACTGGCAACAAAAAGACAGAATTCTCTGCAGAGTGCTGCTCTGCACTACATTAAAGATGACTGTGTTCTTGCAGAAAGGAATCCACCCCTTTGCACCAGGGGAGAAAATTCCTGGCAAACAAATGTAGGGAGCCCCAGAAATGCTTGCCCTGAGCAATTAATCTTTGGATTTGCTGTGTACACATTACCAGAAAGCATATTTTTTAGTGGAAGAAAAAGGTGCTGTGTGACAAGTACTGGATGGTAAACTCACTTTCCAGTTCCCTTGAGTTCCTAAATTCATAACCAGATGAGCTGCTCAGGTCTCTTTAGGAGACAGGCTGGATTCTGTTTTTTTTTTAATCTGGACACTTTACCTGGTTTCTCTTCTAGTATGTCTCAGAAGTGGTGATTGGAGCCCCCTATGCTGTCACTGCTGATCTGCTGGATCACTTCAGGGTGAGAGTCTCTGTGTATAGATAGATGTTCATGAAGATGTTGGTCATTAATGTGCTGAGGAAACTGAAGCGGGGCAGGAAAATGCAGGGATGTAGAAGAGAGATTGTCTGCTCAGCATGATTACAGGAAGCTCGGGAAGCATCACCAAGCCTAGAACATGAGGGTTGGCTTTGCTGATCTCCAGGCTACTCTGCAGTGAGGGCAGTGGTGGAGAAAGTTCCTTTCATCTTTTGGAGGGAACATGATAATGTCAGTGACTTTGTGCACCTTTCTAGGTAACRCTTGTGTGCCATGGGATGACTGAGGTGGTGCCAGACAAGGATGGTTCCGATCCGTATGAGGTAAGCTGCTGTCATCCATGCTTCCTGCTCTCTGCCTTTGTCCCCGTTTGTGATAGATACAGCATGGCTTGGGTCATGTTCCCGAGCTGAGAATCTGTACTGCAGTGGATGCTACCCAAGGAAGTCCTTGGCAGGTAATTCTGTTTTTCATCCTTCCCCGAGGTAGATACTTGGAGCAGAGCCTCTAAATCATTCACAACAGCTCCATTCTATTAGTCACTGTTTTGTTTTGCCTGTTTCTAATGCCTTCGTGGCAGAGTGAGAAATCCTCTGATCTTTACTCTGTGCCAGCCCTAGGCAGCCTTGCTCAGTTTCCATATATGTGAAGCTCTGCTTTTGGCAGTGATTTATTCTGCTTCCTAGGAGATCACTTTGTGTCGTGCCTGGCTGGGTGCCCACAGAACCTGCTGTGACTTCTGCTCAGCTTTCTTTTACTGAGCTGTAAATCCAGAGGTCCTGCATGTTTTTCCCAGCTGAGCCTGCTGTGTTTGTTCACAGGAACCGAAGAGACGTGGTATTTTCCAGCTGGTGGACAGTGGCAGCAATCTCACCACAGACTTGATTGTACAAAGAATCATCAAGAACAGGTTGCCTTTCTTCATCTCCCAGTTCTGTCACATGCTGTTTAGTGTAGCTTGTCTGAGGACTATTTAACAGGATCGAACAGAAAGAAAGAGTTGCCTAAAGGCACAGAAGAGAGGGAATCAGTGAACAGGTCCTCCTTCTTCCACAGCTTTGTTTTGAAACTTTGGGCGGGCTGCTTAGATGTGGATTTACTGGACTGTATGGGAAAAGGAATAGCTACACTGTACTATGTTAGAATGTCCTTCACCGCATGTGTTCTATTATTTTTCCTCCCTCTCTATTAATGATAAAATTTCCTTGCTGTATTCTTGGGGGTACAGCATTCCGTTACACTCAGAGCTTTGCTCTTTTAGGCCTGAGACCTTCACCTTCAGTGACTTTGGCTGAGGCCAGTTGTAAAATTGAATTTGATATTGCAGCACTAAGTGGCCTGTCCCAGGATGGACTAAGCATGGTATAGCAACATCTTCTGCAGAGGGGGAAATAAGCAGTGTTCGTACAGAGTGGGAATCTATGACTTCTGGAGTGATCATAACAGTTGTGGAAATGTGCTGGATGCTGGCTCTAGAAGAGGTGCGTGGGAGTTAATGATGAGGTTTCTGAAATACTCTTGGAGCAAAGCAGCATAGGAGAAGGCAGTTGGTCCCGTTTTGGGCTGGTTGTAGTCTCCTAGAGATATGGATGGATGAGAATCTCACGCAATTTCCTGATTCTTGCAGGCTGGAGTTTGAAGCTAGGAACCAGAAGAAGGAAGCAAAAGAGCTGGCTGTGTTGGAGGCCATGAAGAAACTGGAAGAAGAGAAGCACTAGGCCAGCAGGGAACTGATGTATGGGTTGCAAAATGCTGCAGCCTCACCCTCCTCTGGAGGAGCAAAGAGCTTTTCCAGAGAGGACCCCTAAACAAGGACACTGCTGCTGGCATGCACAGGATGTATTATCCCACCCACGTCTGTCCTAGCTCCTCTTGCACTAATTATACAGACGTAACGAGTTGGGATCCTGCTGCCTAGTTTTTCCTCCATTAATCAGCCCCTGTTCCCTTTCCCAAGAGGAGATTTGACAAAAGAGAAAATGGTTTTAATTCTAACTAATGTTTTAACATGTTGATGTGCTTTTACCTTCTGCCATTTCTGGCTTTTAGTAGATGGGAAGTGGAGCAGCTCCCCGGGCCCCTTCTGCCCCATTCCAGGTTCTGCTGTCCTGGTTGGAGTCTGCGTTTCAGAACAGCCCTTCAGTGTGTGGTGTGGGCTGCTTTACAGACTGGAGAGAACAACCTTCCTGGGAAAAAGGACACGGCACTCATAATTCCTCGTGAGCTGTTGGTTAGGGGTGTTAGGCTGTCAGTGTGACTGCTGCTGGAGATGCTGACTGTGTCCTGTGCTATAAGATTCCCCGTGTTGACTCTTCTCTGCTGCTGCGTCTGCACAAATACCAGACACAAAGCTACTTCTGGTTTAACTGGATAAAGCCTTTCTCCAGCTGTGACTGGTGCCAGTGCATCATTTGTTTCCCCAGTAACTGGCAGCAGCTCAGCATCTGCTGAGGGGTGAGTGGCTAGTAGCAAGGGACCCTCAATGCTAGTGGTTTCCCTGGTTAGTAGAGGAATTTCTGTGTGAGGAGTGGGAATGTTGGGGGGGGTTGCCAAAGGCTCTTCCTGTTGCAAGATATGCAGGAGACCCAGTTCTACGTGTAGACCATGCTCAGAGCTCTGCTGGCTGTTGCTGCTGAAGTTCACCTTGTATCTTATAGGTGTTACCTAAGGGAGTTATCTTGTGAACTGAAATTCCACGTATCTTTTATTGAGGCTGAATTGCAGCATGTTCACCTCCTGTGGGAAGTGACAGGGCCTGAGGAGGATGGGTCTGGGAGAAGTCAGGTGCTGGGCTGAGCCCTCTTCTGCCTCTTACATTCCAGGGTACCGTGCTGGGTGTCTCGGGCCACTCCCTGCACTGTGCTGTATAGTCCTTCCAAGCTGATTCTTTTTTTTCCTCTCTGTTGTACACTTCTGTTGCTGATCACTAATAAAATGTTAAAGAGTTGTGTGTGGGTCTCTTTGGGCCTTGAGTCCAGGCAGCAGAAAGCTGCCAGGTTTTTGGGTGGAACTGTCTTCAAAAGAAGCTTTTCCCTAGGAGCTCTAGCTAGAATTCAGTGAGAGTTTACTAGAGGTATGAAAACAAACTATTTGCCCTTGGGCAGACCAGCCTCAGCTCTGGAAGACTGTTAAATTTGTTCTGGCATGTGGGTTAGAGATCACTGTGGAGCCAGAAGCCATTTGTTCTTTCCCTGTGAGGAGGTTTTTGCTGAATTCACTAAAGAATTGAGCCAGACAGTGTGAGGGGACCTTTGTTGTGCTGTGTTTTGGGGTTTTATCTTTCCTGTACTTTAAAGCTGCAGCAGAATTTGCATGGGAAGGTATAGTGTTGCTGCAGTTTGGCAGTCACATAAACCATGGAGGGGTAGGGAGTTGGGAGATGGTTTGAAGACTTCTGCTGTGAACTTCATCTCTTGTGACTCCAGGTGGTGTGGGCAAGTGAACCTCGTAGGTCTATTCTGCCTTGGACGGTGGCTCTGGTGTGGCAGTGGTGTGTGCAGATCTATCATGGAGTTTGTGCGGAGAGCTCACATCTGTGTAATTGCTAATCCCAGATCTGGTGTTCACATGCTGGCATTTTGGTAATGAATGTGTCATCTGTGACAAGGTGCTATCTGGAGCCAAGACACCCACTTGTGTGGGAACAATCCCATCCTGGGCACAGGGCAGGAGGGGGCTGGAGAACTTGAAAAGCTTCTTTTCCACCCCCAAAATGTAGCTGGAGCCCTCTCTGGTGCCTCTGCCAGGACTGGCAGACCCATCCCTGTGCCATGCTGAGTGTGAGTGACCAGGGTGTGAGCGTGCCTGCTTGTCCCGGGCTCCCCCGGAGCTGTGCCTACAGCTTTGGGTGCCTCGTCAGCCGCACGGCTGCTGCCGAGGCCCGGATGGGACAAGGGGGCCTAGGGAAGGGCCAGTYGGTCCTTGCTGTGCGGACGTTGGGCTCCTGTCCCCAGCTGGACAGGCTCTGTCGCAGCAGGCGTGGGGCTCCGGGCTTCCCCTTCCCCGGGGTGCCAACAGGCTGTGCACAGCTCAGATGAGCAGGGGGAGGGCTCTGCCCCAGCCCAGCGCTGCGCTTTGCGGAGAGCCTCTCCCCGAGCACCTCTGCGCCTGGAGGAGTGGAAAGGGCAGCGCCGGGGAAGCGAGCGAGTGACCCGCTCCTGCTGCTGCGCAGGGAGACGCTTCCACCCCACCCAGGAAAAATGCCTGCCTTGCCCTCGCCAGCCGGCTGCAGGGTCCTGGCTGCCATGAAAAGCCCCTTGCCCTGCTCCCTGCCGCGGTGGTGATGCTCTCCAGGGACGGGACGCCTCCCTCCCAGTGGGGCTCAGCAAGTCCCCGCTCGTGCCGGTGCCCCCTCCGGCAGGAGCCCCGCCGCTTCCCGCGCTTCTGCAGCGCTGTCCCCTGCCGGATTTTGCCCTGGGCTGGGGAAGTTGCTCCTCACCCCTGAGAAGAGCAGCAGCTCCCGGCGCTGCCCGGCCCCACCTGGAGTTCGAGGACGGCAGAGAGCACGAATGACCCCTTTGCGGCCACAGGAAAAAGTAGAGACTGCAGAAGAGTTTGTAATTAAAAACAAACAACTCGGCTGCAGTGACAAATCCACCCCGGGCTGAGCATTTTCCATGTAAAGGAGCTGCCTCTGGGCCACAAATGGGTACAGTTGTTATTAAAAAAATGACAAAACTATTTAATTTTTGCTCTCACAGCGCTCGGGTGCCTGCCCACTGATATCACTTGTTCGCCTGGAAACTTCAGCTTCACTTGATTGGGGCAATTTTGCCTGGTGAAGCTGCTGTTCCTTGTGGCCTTTTTGCCATTTCTGAGCAGAAATCTTCTGCATTTGATATTGCTCACTCCAAGTGCCTCTGGGCCCTTCTCCTTCCACGCTTGCGTTCACTGACATCCTGCGAGTCCCAAGGGGCAAAAATTAGCATGGTAAAGTAGGAGAAAAGCTCATGAATTTCAAGTTTGTGAGTTTTTCTGTGTTTTTTTTTTCTTTTATTTTCTTTTTCCCCAACTGCAGAAGGCTAGCCTCTGGTTCCTGAGCTGACCCCTCGGCAGCCTCCCTTGCACTGCACAGTGCAGCATGTGCCTACGTTTCTCTAACGTGCTGGAAGGGTTGTACCAGGCTCCTTAGCACTTGCAAAAGCAACTGGGTGCTGGGTGCTGGGGGCAGCTGTGGCCCTGTGTGCTGCCGTGCTGCTTGCCCTGGGCTCCAGGGAAAGGGCAACGTGGGCGAGCAGGGCCTTGGTGCCTGCAGGCCCCTGCTGCCCCGGCCAGAGCCTGGACCGGCTCCTTGCGGCATGTCGCTCCCTGCAAGCGGTCCCCTGTCCGGCTGCGCCCGCAGCCCCAAGGGAATGCTGCAGCGGAGCCTCTTGCCCTGTGTGGCAGCTCCCAGAGGGAGATGAGGGTGGAAACAGCGTTGGTGCAGAGCTGGTGCGTTGCAGCCGCTGGCAGGAAGGGGCTTGTGCAGCGCTCAGTCTCTGGAGGAGAGCAGACGGGGAAGCCGCCCCCCCCCATCGCCCCAGCTGGGTGGTGATGAGCTGAGCACTGCGGCGGTGTCGGTGGTGCCTGAGATTGGGGAAACAGGGCTGTGCCCGGTGGCCGGTGCTGGCAGCCCTGGTCGGCTCCAGCGTGTGCTCGCAGCCCAGGCATCCTCGTCCTGGTGCTGGATGCCATCGCGTGTCCCCAGCAGCGGCATTGCCCTCCCCGGTGCCCCTGGGGCTTCCTGCAGCGTCTGGCTGGGCTGTGCAGGGCAGGCAGTTTGGGGTGGGCAGCACCTGGCTGTGAGCAAGGCCAAGCTGCATGGGGGGCACGGTGTGTGTGTGTGTGAGGGGGGGCACGATGGGGCCGCGTCTCCCCTGGGGCTGACGGGTTGAACCTTGCTCCTCGCCCGGGCGAAGCAGCACCCCAGCTCGGCTGGCACCACGCGGGGACGGCGGTGGGTTGGAGCTGCCCGGCCGCGAAGGCGCTGCGGGGGCGGGAGGCGAGCTGTGGCACACACAGACGGGGCCAGGGGCTCTGCCCAGGAAACGCTGGTCGGTAACGACCCGACTCTATTAGTGCAACCCCTGGCAAAGCCCAATTGAGCTCTGTTAATCCCCGCAGCTCRGCCACACCAGCACCCTGCGCCATGCTCTGCTGCTGGTGCCAACAAGCGTGGCGGCTCTCAGGTGAGTGTGGCAGCGATTTGCCGGTCGTGGTCAGAACGTGATTTTCCACGGGGGGCTCGGAGCAGCTGTGGGCACCTGGAGGGCACCAGCCGCTCGCTCCAGGGCCCCTGCACTGGGGCTGGGGCTGGTGCGGGAGCTCAGCGGCAGCAGGGACAGGCTCTGGCTCCCCTCCTGCCCACACCGGGCCAGCCCCTGCACTTGGGGACACGGGGGTGGCTGGGGCCAGCACAGATGGCACCAGCATGGTGCCCTCCAGCCGCCCTGTTGCGCTCCGTTAGCGGCCCAGAGCTGCCGCCTGCCCTCATGCCCGGCATTCGGCTCCAGGGCCCTGGGCGAGGCACCTGGTGCCTGGCCCCGGGTCCGGCACTGTCCCCACTCTGGGGCTGGCCCTGGCCTCGCTCGGCCTGATCGAGGCAGCCAGCCTTGGTGTGCGACCAGCTGCGGCAAGGGGGCTCAGCAGCTACGTGGGCGAGACGCATCCCCTGCAGCAGCTCCGCTTGCCGGCACCTGTGGCAGCTGGTGTGAGCCGTGCACAGAGCTGGGGCGCGCCAGGCTCGGGCCCCCCCCACAGCCCTCCAGGACGCTCCCTGGGCTGTTCCAGCGTCCCAGCCCCACAGTGGGTTCTGGGCTCCTCCTGGCTCCATCCCTCTGCGCGCAGGGGCCACTAAAGCTCCTKCCGCTCCAGAGGAGGCACAGCCGTGGGCTGGCGCTGCTCCGCGCGGGTCCCGGTGCAGCAGGTGCTTCCCAGACCCCAGGTGCACTCCCCCACCCCGCGGGCTGTCCCAGGCGGCTCCCCCCACGCCCATTCCCAACGCCACCACATGGACACGGGAGACGCAGCCAGTCCAGGCACATTTATTGTCGGAGCTGCGGTCCTGGTGGGATCGTATTGGTGCTGGCTCATGCGTCCGTGCACTCCGTGGGGTCCAAGGACATGGTCAYGTCTGCCTTGCACTGGAGGGCGCCCGGTGCTCCGGGCAGCACCTGGCAGCTCCGCAGCTCAGGGGACACATCCATCACACACGGCACCTGCAGAAGAGACCATCAGCGGCGGGACTGGTGTCCCCAGAGAGCACAGTGCTGTGGGAGGCAGGGACCCTCCGTGCCCCGAGGCCTCACGGGTTGGCGACCCAGTCCTGGTCCTTGCTGGGGTTGGAGCGCGGCACAAGCACCCGGGGAGCCCTGCAGCACTCCCAATCCTCATATGTACCCGTGCCTTGGAGCCCTGCTGGAGGAGCTGGGGCACCCCAGCACCCGCCCTGGCCTGGAGCCTCGCTGGGGACGTGGGGAGCCCTGGAGCTCCCTGTGGGCAGACGACTCGGTTCCTGCTGCTCACTAAGGCGCGGAGCCCCACGGGCACCCCGGGGCCCCGCCGCAGGTCCCAGTACCTACCGTGGTGCAGAGCCCTGCAGAGGACCCGGGGAGCCGCCCCACCACGGCGCCCACCGTGCCCGAGCTCTGCTGGGCAGTCTGGTACTCACCGCAGTGTGCGCCCGCACGCGGGGGCCGTGCTCAGCGGCGCCGTCGGTGTCGGAGCGGCGGATGTAGGGCGAGCGGCGGAGGCTGGAGAGCAGCCCCGAGGCTCTGCCCACCGAGTAGTAGCTGGGTCCGGCCGCCTGCTTGTACCAAGGCGCCGCGGGGCGGCACAGCAGGGCCAGGGCCAGGGCCAGCCCCAGCCAGCGGGCAGCACGCATGGTGCCGGCAGGACCGCAGCAGCGCCGGGGCTGCTGCCGCCGCCTTTATAGGCAGGTGGGGGTGAGCCGTGCCCACCTCGTCCGCGCCTCCCCCCGCCACAGCCTTCGAGCCCGCCTCCCCGGGGTGGCAGTGCCCAGGGGAAGGAGCTGCTCGCCCCAGCCCCGCTCATTAGCGCGTCCTGGCGCCCGCCCTGGGCCCAGCCCCAGAAAGGGCCCCTGCCTGCTGCCCCCGCCGGGCTGCGCTGTGCCGGGTGAGGCTCGGAGCGGGTCCTGGCCGTGGGGAACCAAGTCTGGCTGCGGGTCCCAGCCTGGCACCGGGCTGCACCCCCACAGCCCCCTCCCCCGGCAGGGCTGGCGGCTCTGCCCACGGCTGAGCATCTCCGGAGCCCAGAAGCACAAGGGACACCAGGACAAGCGGATCACGGCAACGAGTTTATTGAAGCAGTCCAGGTAGGGATGTTACAGCTTGGAGCCCAACTGTCCCCAACTGTCACCACTGGCGGCTGAGCGACCGGAGCAGAGCACCACAGGGCAGCGAGCGCATCGTGAGGACGGGACCTGCCCCTCGCCACAGCCGCAGGCAGCTCCGGCATCTGCCTGCGAGCAGTCCCCGTTGCCTGGGCGGAGGCAGCGGCTCCCAGCTCTCGTGCGCATCCACGGAAAGGTGGATCCGGACCCGGATACACGGGGCTGCGGGGCGGCTTCTGCACGACGGTCACGGGGGACCCCAGCTTGCTGCGGCCGAGGGCGGCTGGCGGGGGACGAGCGGCTGCCCGGGGGGGAGCCCCCGCCGGGCTCCGGCGCGGCCGCTCGGGGGAGCCGCGCTGTGCTGCGCCGCCCGGGGCCCCGGGCCGGGCCCCCCCCGGGGCCGGGTCCCCCCGGGTCCCCGCGGCGGGGCGGGCGCGGTCACTCGCGGAACTTCCACTCCTGGCGGCACATGGGGCAGTGCTGCTGCACCTGCTGCGAGTTGAGCCACTTGAGGATGCAGTGCATGTGGAAGCAGTGCGAGCACTGCCCCCACACCAGCGGGCAGTCGTCGCCGGGCACCTTGCCTAGGACCAGACACCACGTCACGCCGCGTCACGTCACGTCACGTCACACCGCGTCACGTCACGCCGCGCCGCGCCCCGTACTCACAGTCGGGGCAGCAGCCGTTGAAGGCCATGCGGCAGATGCCGCAATTCTCGTCGTTGGCCACCCAGAGCCAGGAGGCGACACCGTTCCAGCCCCGGATCTTCACCCGCATCGCCGCCCGCCCCGCTCGCCGGAAGTCCCGCCCTTGCCCCTGCGGCGCCGCCGGAGCCGCCCGCTCCGTCGCCCCATAAGGCCCCGCGCGCGAGCGCGCGCGCGGCTGCCGCGCCTTCGCCGCCAGTCCCGCCCCTTCCGCTCCCTCCGCTTCCGGCGTCGGCATAGCGCGGCCGGAAGTGCAGGCCCCGGAGCGGAGCCGCCATCATGGCCGACAAGATGGACATGTCCCTGGACGATATCATTAAGCTCAACCGGAGCCAGCGGGGC
>NW_020450901.1:322037-327024 GCF_003343035.1 Apteryx rowi | reverse complement strand
GGCGGCTCCGGGGCGCGTGGCGGGCGGCGGGAGCCCCGGTCCCGGTCAGTGAGGTGCCGGTCTCGTTGCAGCCGAAGCAGCTCCCCGAGAAGTGGCAGCACGACCTGTTCGACAGCGGCTTCGGGGCGGGCGCCGGCGTGGAGACCGGCGGGAAGCTCCTCGTCTCCAATCTCGACTTTGGCGTCTCGGATGCGGACATCCAGGTGAGCGGCCCCGACTGCCCCATTGTGCCCGCGGCCGCCGTTCGCGGGGGGTTTCATTCATAGCATCGGCTTTGGGTGCTTCGTGTTGATGCTGTAGCCCGTAAGGTCCCGCTCCTTTCTGTGGTCTGGAGGGGTGATCTCCAGATCCTTTAACTCTAGGTTTGTGGTTGCCATACGTATTTCTTGTGCAGTTGTTTTGATGATGTGAAGAAGACTGCAATTCAAAAAAGCTGCTGGCTTCTTCTGAGTGCAGCTAATTGCATCGTAAATGACTGCAAGAACATTTGTGTAGGAAAATGCTGGTGTTTGGCTGAATCCTTCTGTGACTTGAGAACTTAGTATAAACTGTGTAAACACTTAAAATCTGCATATGTCATGAATTCAGTAACTATATTATAGGCACATCAGTTTGTTTTGTTTTTATAGGACTCGTTTACATAGTTTCTTTGTTCTAAAGTCACATTCTATTAAGTGTAAATGTATTCCTACGGAAGCATCAATCAGTGAAATTAGGAAGGTTTATTTGTGAGGGGGAACATTCCCACTTATGCTGTAATATCTACAGTTACCTTATATTTCTTACAGTAGTTCAATTTTTTAGCTGAGTTACCATGTCATGGTTTTATCACTTGTTTCAGCTCTGCTTTGGTTATCTGCCAGATACTTCAAGTCAGGTATATGGTATGATTTGTTTTTATGGCTGAATTGATCAGAACAGGGATTGAAATTGGTGCACCCACTTATTTGCTAGCTATAAGGGTACTATAACATATGGACAGTAAACTGTACAGCCACAAACATTTGTAACTGTAAGGTGCATCCCCACTAGAGGGCTTTGCTAGTTTGATTACATTGCAAAACACTTCACTTTAAGTTGGCTTTTGGTCCTGATGTCCCCCACCACGAAATAAATACTTTTTCATCTGTTAATTCATTTCAGTTACCCTATATGTTAATCTGGCTATGTCTGGAGAATTGAGAGTGAGTGTGTTTTTTCAGGTCACCTAGTTAACATTTGATTGGGTAATGCACTTAAAGCCACTTCTTTTTCCTATTTGAAGTTAGCTTTGGTTGAAATAAGTTTCTTGTTTGCTGTAGTCAGGCCCTGGTGTATAAGATGTGAGTCTGAAAAGTCACCTCAGTTCAGCTAGTTCTTGTGCTGTGTGTGGTAGTTAAGATATGTCTTTCCCACTGTTGGTTTGGACTGTAGGTGCTGATGAAGTTCCACGTGTGTTTTATTTAGCAGCAAAGCTGACTTAATAGGTTTGYGCCTGTTTGTTACTACCTATCTCATAATTTAGCACTTCCTAAACTGTGCTGGTTGGTTTCCTTGTTTCTATGCTGATCATGTCATTAATAAGGTACAGTGTAGCTCCGAGTTGTATTGGCAGGAATGGGTGACTGGAAGGAACCTAAAACAAGCTTTGCTCTTGGAGGAAACGTATATGGTGTTGTACCCTGACCTTTCACTGCTGCTCATGGAGAACCAGGGTTTTCTGTAGCATGGTGAGAGAGGCTGTTTCTGAAGACATCATCGAGCACCTCTTCATGTATGCTGCTCTGTATTCCAGACGGCTCGCATGGAGTGCTGTGTTAACATGCATGTCAGTTAAATGAATACAAGGTAGAAGCTGGCATACAGTCTTGCCTGGAGTGCTGCTTGCTTTGGAAGTGAGGAAATATTTATGGTGTTCTTTTCAAATACTTGGATAGTAGTAGTTCCTGGAGACAGTTGGAATAATGTTCAGGCTTTGCAGCAGATAATGGAAAAGGTGGCAGGCAGTCTCCCTTTGGACATCCGACAATTCTGGTGTAGATTTTGAGCTTTCGAGGCGTTAGCTGTAGTAGAAACTCGCAAAGCTGTGAGATGTCCCTAGCTGATTTACTAAAAGTAGCACCCACGAAACAAAGTTAGTGGCTCTGTTGCTGCCTCTTCACATTTCCACACTTGAAGACAGTGAGTGACAAGAGGCATACTTCAGTAGAGGACTCCTCCTAATCTCAATTTTGGGTATATATATTCTTAAGCTCCAAGATGACTGGATTGTTTTTTTAAATTGCAACTGGTCTAGCAAAGATTTTTTTTAAAAGAAGTCCAGCACATAGAAACTATGATCACCTTGTGAATCACTGCATTCATAGAAATAAAAATCATTCTTCTTCTGTGAAACGGATTATTTTTAAATAATGGCTCTGTAGATTCAGTCTCGGCAYGAAGACATGCAGCTTCCCTGGGGGAAGCAGCAGGTCAACATCCCTTGAGCCTGCTCCACTGGCTGTATGAACACACCCTGCCAGTGGTGAATAAGTCTTATTTGCTTTTGCTGTGTGTAGCTGCTTCCTGAAGTTCTTCTAATGGACTTATGTTCCCCTCTTTCATAGATTCTTCTTCTGAATTGTGAATGATGTTTTAAAAGCACCTGTACTTGATGAAAGCTGGTGTATATAGGAAATGGCCAGTGCTTCGTCTTGGCTGTTCAGCATTAGCAGCGTGGATTGAAGTGTGCTCACTCTTCTCCCTCTGTTTCTCAGGAACTCTTTGCAGAGTTTGGGACCTTGAAGAAGGCAGCAGTGCACTATGACAGATCTGGCCGCAGTCTAGGGACAGCAGATGTGCATTTTGAAAGAAAGGCAGACGCTCTGAAAGCTATGAAGCAGTACAATGGAGTCCCCTTGGATGGTGAGTCTGCTTGGCTGTCTCTTGTGATGACTGGAGGAGTCCAGTCCCTGTGTCCCCCACACACGGACTTACTGGCTTCTTTTCTTCTAGGGCGCCCCATGAACATTCAGCTGGTTACGTCACAGATAGACACACAGAGGAGACCAGCACAGAGGTGAGATGCTGTACTGCCACATGAGTTGCTGTGCCTGGTCAGCATGGGGAGCGAATTTGCATAGCCTCTCTCTGTATAGGAAGCATGGATCCATCTTCCATTCTGCAAACTTCTGAGTGGCTGTTTGGGTTAACCAGAATGCACTATAACAGTTGCTTTTTAAAAATCACAGTGTAAACAGAGGTGGCATGACCAGAAACCGTGGTGGTACAGGAGGATTTGGTGGTGGAGGTGGCAACAGGCGAGGTAGTCGTGGTGGGAGCAGAGGGAGAGGCAGAGGAGCTGGAAGAACTTCCAAACAGCAACTCTCTGCAGAAGAACTAGATGCACAGCTGGATGCTTACAATGCCAGGGTAAGTGCTGCTCGTACTCGCAGAATAGTTCACCCTGCTGAATCTGGTGCTGGGAAACGTTAACAGCCCAGGGCTGGCAGGAGAGGGATCACTTCTCGGATCACTGGACTAAAATAGCCTCCCTCTAAAGCTGAGCAATGCCTTGTTTCTGCACTTAAGTTAACTTTCCAAAACACTTTTATCAACTGCTGTTTCTTACTCATGGTTGAGAAATAGCCACTTTTCCAGCTTCCACAGACTGTCTAGACCCATGCAGGCTGGACTCTTTTGTAGCTGAAATAGCTGTGTATGAACAATAGCTGTATAACAAAACAACAGTGGTAATAGTCTGGAAAAACAAAAATAAAAACCATATGCAAAATAATGACACTGGATGCTAATAGCGAAAAGGTCAGCGATGTTGTTCATGGAATACAAGTCCATAAAGTGTAGAGCTGAATGAACAACGCTTCATTCAAAACTGGCTCAGGTGTCTTTGTGCCACAGCAAGGTTAATTGGTTGACAGGGAATCAAGGTTATGTGCATGTGTATTGTAATTTGAATCTTGCTGGTCTCTGTAGGTATGGGATAAAATTGAGGCGACAGCATGGGAGAAGCCAGAAAAATTGGTATGGACCTGTGCTGTGTTTTAGAACAGTCTTTGGAATTAGTGATGTATAAATAATATTTAAAAAAAGACTTGGAGGAATAGGAAGTGTAGTGTAGGGGTCCCATAGTCTTGTCTGAGCATGTCAAAGTGTAGTAGTTTAGCTCCAATCAAAAAATATCGCCTAGTAAGCATTTTGGTGCTTTAAACAAATTTGAATTTTAATCTGTGCATCTCTGTCCAGTAAAGCCAGTGAGTTGCAGTAGTTTGCTTGAGYTGAGCTCTCTCTAGAATAGAAAGCCAAGGGATCTTATGCTCGAGACACGAAGCTCCTTGTTCGACTCGAGCGTGGTTCTCGCGGCCGCGCACAGCCCGGGTCAACGCCTGACGGCGCTGTTCTTGCCTTGCAGATGGACACCAGCTAAAGCAGCGAGTGGCGGCGCATGGAAACGGACTCCAGACATCTCATTCCAYGCTCTCCAGAGGGAGGGGTGTGCGACTGTGGCTACTAATATCAAGGATGGAATTTGTTTTACTTTTATGTTTTGAAATAGGTTTTAAACTCATGTAAAGGTTTTTTTTAATTCTGAAGCAGACCTGTTTTGTACCGAGTTATTTTTGGGATAAATTTTACTGGTTGCCTGTTGGGCCGAGGTGGCTTTTTCACCTTTGCCGTAATAAAATAGAAACGTGTCTAGAGCTGTGCGCGCCTGCTTCGTGTCGCGGCGGGCCCGGCCCGGCCCGGGTCCTCCGCCGCGCGCCGCCCCTCCCGCGGCGCTCTGCCCCGCTCCCCAGCTCTATGGCCCGCTCCGCCATCGCGCGGCTCGCGCGGCGGCCAATCAGCGCGCCGGGCAGCGGCCGGAAGTGAGACGCCGAGCTCGGTGGCTTATAACGGGAAGTGACGGGCGTGTCCCGGAAGTGCGGGGGTGCGCGGGCGGCGGGGCGGATCCCGGCGGCGTTGTCAGCGCGGCGCGGAGAGGCAGCAGGGCCGGTAGGGCGGGGCGGCGGCG
>NW_020450901.1:304741-322007 GCF_003343035.1 Apteryx rowi | reverse complement strand
GGGCGCGGGCCGCGGGCTCTGCGCCGCCGCGGGAGCCGGGCTCCGACGACCTTCAGCGGCCTCTCGGGGTGCGGGAGCGGCGCTTCCTCGCGGGGCCGCGCTCCGGGCGCGGCTCCGGCAGCGGGAGGTTTTCAGGGTCTCGGAGCGCGGGCGTCTCCGCTCGGCCCGCGCTTCCCGCGAGGGCGGCTGGAGGGCGGCGCTCGGCCTCCCGCCGATCTCCGCCGTGCTGGGGCCGCGGAGCGGCGGTGAAAATGAACGCCGGGTGCTTTCCTGCCTTGCAGGGAGGTGGGAGATGCCAGCACTCCCGTTTGTCCCCGAATAGATCTTCCGTAAATGGTTTCTAGTTTTGAAATGAGGAACCTGGAAGTGACTTCCTCAGGGCTGATCTCCTTCCTTGTTAGAATAATTAAAGCGCCTGTTCTCCCCCCGTAATGCTACAGGCAGGAAGCGTTTTAGGGCGGCTGGTGAAACGTGGATGAAGACTGCGGCTTGGTTCTTGTGCATGGCATCTAATCGCCTTGTTCCTTTCTGAATAAAAGTCTATGTTGGAAGGATGATGATGCCTTTCCTTGCTCAATAGACTCTTTGCAACAAGTCTGAAAGTTGTAACTTCCTTTTCTTAAAATGAGAAGAACTCTTGATTTCACTAAGCAACTGCATTGTTGCCTTGAGGGTTTCAGGTCTTGTCCCGAATGCTTTATTATTCTGTTTTCCCCAGAGCTCTTCCAGTGCAGCTATTCTTGTACAGGAGCAGCTGAGCAGAGGCTGTTCCATCATAGTGTTCAAGCAAGGAAGCAAGTGGCAATTTTTACAACTTGATCACGCTCTTGACAGTGTCTGCGGCTGTATTGCCGTTGCGTTAACAGATGGTTGCAGCCAGACTGCAGCACGCTTACCCATGGTAACTTGTTCGCATTCTGCATGTAGGACTGCAAGAGTTTTTTGAAGTTTTAAAGTTATGAGGGTGTATGGAATCATCTGCTAGCTTCTTTGGTTTTGCTGTTGCAGGATAATATGTTATCTGAACTGCAATCTAGGACTAGGTCATATGAAAAAAAAAAAAAGCATATCCAAACTGCAAAGTACCTGAAAGGCAGCAGACTGTTGCAGAATTCTTTATTCCAGAGCTTTGAGCTAATGGTGAGGATTAGTCCCCAGATGAGATTAGAATTCGTTGGGATGCTCTTACAAAGTGACCTGGTGCAGCAGCATTATCTGAACTTCCCCCTACCTCYGAATTCCTGTGGGTATTGTTGTCAGAGGGCAGGACACAGCTTCTGGGAAGTATCGGTGAGTCATTATTTCCTTTTTTGCCAGTTGATATACCCTCCCTCCTGTACTGCTGCCATAGGAACAGAGCTGAGCCCAATTTATTTCTGATCAAGCCTCTCAAGCTGTCATTGTACATGTGGAGCAGCAGTGTCACTTGAACTGGTTTAAGCAGTTTTTTCTCCCTGTTTTCACAGTATAACAGCTTTTGCAGCTGCATAGTGAACTGGATCAGTGAACTGATCTGTCGAGAAACTAACCTTGCAGAAATGGTTATTAACTGAATCAGTTGCCAACTGAGTTCGCTGTGTGATCGTACAAGCTTTCCTTTGCACAACAGGGAAAGAAGGAAGGGTGGGGACTGCTTGAATTGGCACTGCTATGTGGCGGTGGCTGCACTGTAGCCTAAGGGACATCCCAAGCCTGTCAGCTCATTTGAAGGACTCTGACTAACTTTTATTTCACTAGTGCCTTGGGATCTTGACCCTGGGGTATGAAGAAGTCACTATTTACCATTGCCCATCTGAAAACAGATGTGGGGTTATATTCCTAGCAGTTTTTCCAGCTGGCAGAAGGTGGGGCTCTTGTATTCAGTGCTGCTAGTTATTTGCTATTGCACTGTACAAATACCAAGAGAATCCAGGAGAAACTGCTGACTTAAGGGAGCAGTGAAGGCTGCTGAGTAAGAATTCCGTGGTGGGAAATGATTCAGTCTTCTGCTGTCTTCTGCAGACTTGTGAGATCTCCAAAGATCTGAGAAGCATCTAGGGCTATCCTGGAGCCTGTTCATTGTAATTTGCTTTCAGGCTGAGAGCAGGCTAGGCGTCCCCTTCCCTGTTGGCAGCTACTACAGTTCCCAGCAGGTGTGAGCTGTCTGTTCCAGAGTAGTGGTTCTCCCAGGAGCTGCAGAGACACCAGCTCTAAGGTACTATGAGTCAGTTGTGTTTTAAGAGTCAGAGAGCTATTGATACGGAAGGGTACGTGAACAGGGTACGTGAGCATCTCCTAAGTCTCAAAAGGGGCTGAAGAGGAATTCCCTTCTAAGGACCTCAGAGCGATGCCTGAGGTTTGAATTCTTGAGTTAAAAGAAGTTACCCACATCCAGTTGCAGGTCAGCAGTGTATCAGAATGGCTTTGGTTAAGAAGGAGCTGAGCCCTTTGAAGGAACTGAGATTGCAGGTCCCATCACCTTAGTTACTGCCTCTGCTGCAGCAAACTTTCTACATGTCAGTGCTGCGTTCTTGCTGCAGGTCGCAGCAGCATGCGAGTGGGATACGTGAGTGCGGTTCTCTCCTGGGAGTTGAGATACAATTGAATCCTTTGACTTTGTTTTGTCTGGCAGTCTGATGGCTGGTCTTTCATGCACCTGGAAAAGCTCTGTTTTACTAATTCTGAGCTGTAAGAAATGCTTTGTCTTAGAAGCCTGAAAGGGCGAGGTTGAGGATCTTGGAAAAGTTTTATGCTATTGGGAGTCTCCTTCCTTTCTGGCTCAGTGTTTGGAGAAGTAGCCAAGGAACTGTGACCCGAGGTTATTAAAGGCAGTGCTCTGTGCTGGGAGGAGGCTGCCTGCTGGAGCCTGGCTCCCAGTTGGGTGTATTGCAGTGTGTCTCTTCGCCCTTACATCCAGTCAGGGTCACACAAGCCTGCTTCTCTCGAGCTCGGCAGCAGCGTGGCTTCGGCACAACCTGATCAACGATGTTGCTCTCCSTACTGTTGCACTTGGGAAAGCTTGTTGGAAGAGCTGAAGTAATATTTTTCCAGTGCTTCCTTAGAGAGCTGGATCCTGCCCTGGCTGGAGCTGCTAGTTGTAACATCTCTTGCCTTTTCAGGTGACTTTGGTTTAGTTTGAAGAGCTAGTTTCTGTCTTTGGTGGACTTCCAYGATTTTAAAAATCATGTGGGGACTGGGGTGGTTCTTAATTAATTTGTGCAAGTCATGATGGTTTCTTTAGCTTTTGGTCATAGAATTAAGGTTAGAGGCAAAGGAAAGCAACTGAGGCTGTTTTTTTTCTGTGCCATCTAAGGCACAGTTGTTGCTAAAAATCTGTTTGCGGAGAGGGTTACTGTAATGGAGCTGATGAAGTTTGGGTGCTGGTGATGTGTGGGAGAAAACCCATGTTGCCCCATCTGTTCCACCTCAAGGTAGGTATACAGCAACTGGTAGCTCTGTGCTTGGGTGAGACAACTAATAAATTTCTTAACTCTGATCAGGGCAGGATACCTGAGCCTAGAAATCAGCTGCTGTTCTTCAGTAATGTTTAAAACCTAAGACTGCTCCTGTGCAGAGCACAGCTGTCTTCCAGACCTGACTCTACTGTTGGGGTGAGCTGTACTGTAGTCTAGAGCTGCTCTGTTTAACTTGGAGTGCTGGTCATCAGCTGTTTGCGTAGTAATGGCTCTGGCGACCTTTGGTTGTTACAGGAGAGGCTGTCTGGCCAATTCTTGTTGGTTATTACTTGCAAGTGACACTCAGAGCAGGAAGGTTGTTAGTTGTCTTTGCCTAGTCTGAAAATTGAAGGACAATACAGAATAAGCACCCGTGAATGCTAGTGTAGTATTGTGGAGGGATTTCCAACACTGTCTGTGTCGTGTAGATACTGGTGGATCATCTGCCATGTGTTCAGCTCTGGGAAGGTTAATTTGGAGCATTGCATCTGTTTTTTATATGCATCTTTTTTAAAAGGACTCAGTCATAGAGAGTTTGGGAGTCAATAGTAGTCAGTGACTTGAGACTTACGTTCTTTCAGGCTCTCACTGAAAGTCAGTCACTTCTATTTCCTGAAAGCTACAGGTGTCGGAGGAGAAAAGTCCACGAGTTCTTCAGTGTATGGAGAGAGAACAAGCTGTAGCATTTGGCAGGTGAAATCTAGCGTGGAGGCAAGGCAAAGGTCTGTAACAGGGAAATTAAGCATTAGAACGGATGCTTGAGCAAATGTGTGCTCTCCACCTCTGGGAGTCTTCAAGGCTGGAGGCATTTCTGGAGACTAGTCCAAAGCAAGTGACTGGGTTTGATATGGGCATACCAGAGTGAAATCTAATCACCTGTTGCATATATGACATAAGATTAAGTGACCTTTTGAATATAAATTTCTATGTTATTCAGTGCAAGGGTATTGGACAGTCCTATGCAGAAAAGCCAGCTGCTTGCTGTAAAGTGTACGGGTTGATGCAGGTGATTGTTGGGTGTTAAAAGTGCAGAGGGATAGTGGGAAGAACTCTCCTGCACAGACATGCTTGCACCTGCCCAGGGCCAAAGCCCTTTTAAATAACCCCAAGTGTGCTGCATCTTTTTTCTTTTTTCCTTGTCCGGTGATACAGTCTTAGTCAAAGGGCACAAACTGAAACACAGGAAATTCCACCTGAGCACAGGAAAACACTTTACTGTGAGGGTGGTTGAACACTGGAACAGGTTGCGTGGGCAGGTTGTGCGGTCTCCATCCTTGGAGATACTGAAAACCCAACAAGATGCAGTCCTGGGCAACCTGCTCTAGCTGACCCTGCTTGAGCAGGGGGGTTGGACCAGATGATCTCCAGAGGTCCCTTCCAACCACAGCTATTCTGTGATGCTGTCAAGCCTTAATACCCAGATACACCAATTACATCCATTACAAGTATCCTACCCTCAGCCCACCAGAAGAGGCATGTTACCCTCCCCGAGGGAAGCAGGGCCAGCCCAGGACAAATCAGAAAATCTGTGCTCCAGGTCTGGCAGTGGGTGAGAAGTGGGACCCCCTTTGCGGGGCCCGACTGCACCGACACTTCAGCGCTGGCTCCCTGGGAGCTGATGCCAGTGCTTAACCCCAAAATCTTGGCAGATGGAGTGGTCAATTTTTTTTTTTTCCTTTTGAATATTTGCTGGTAGGTCTGCTGTAGTCTTCTCTTCTGGTGGAGATGTGCAAAGCTGCACTTTCCAGGGTAGAATTTGTCTCCTTTGTCTTGTTCCCCAACAAAATGTTCATAAAACTTACGGCTAAAAATATTAGTGCAGTCCAGATGGCACCTCCACCCTTCTGCTATTACAACTGTTGCTGGGCTCAAACTGGAGATGGAGTCAGACTGGCTCCAGTGTCTGCATAACTTGCCTTGCGTCACTGTAAAATGTGCTCTATAAACTGTGTGTGATTAGTGTCAGCCCTAGGATTTTTCTTTCCTCCTCTGGGTGGCACATTGGACAGAAAAGGAATAMTTGAACTGTGTTTTATTATGTCAGTTAGTTCAAAGGTGATGGTTAGCTTATTTAGTGTGACCTGTATGACAGGCTTTAGTTGTTGACCTCRCTTTTCTTTAACATGTTGTCATTTCTAGATGTATCTTTGCATTTTGTGGAAGTGCATCTAGATCATAAGCTTGTATTTAAGTGTATTGCATGTGTGTTGTATGTGTAGTGAATGTTGTAGTTTTTGCTTTATTTGGAAGCTAGATGCAAGAACAGAGAATGCAGTTTTGCAGTCTGAGTTGTGTATGCTAGTGCAAAATTTGAGGTAGGAACATCAAACAGGTTATGGGAATGCCAGGTAATGGTAGAAGTATAATTTGTGAAAGATATTGCTTGTACAAAAAGCTTTTCAAAAGCTGTCATCATCAAAGGGGGTTTTAAAGTCTGTGGAGCAGTCCAAGTTAGTATTTGCCATAGGATCACCCTTCGGACAGTGTGCCCAGTGGAACATGAAGAGTTATTCAGAAATATCATTGGCTTTAACCTGGGTTTTTAATGGGGTGTTGGCATCACCTTTCACCAGCCCTTTGTATGCAGCTGCTTTTTTCCTCGTTAGAGTGCATCTGGGGACTTGAACAGCTGAGCCAAACTACACAAATGTTTTTAATCCATTAGCTGTGTTTCACTGGCCTTATGTGACACAGATCTTTGGAAAGGTCTGAGCATGAGATCAGCTGAGCCAGGTGCCTCATTCCCCTCCTCAGAGGCATCCAGCACAGAGTAGATTGATCTGACTGAATTACAAGCTATAAGCTACAAGACTGTAGCAGAGGCTTTGGGGGTTTGGGCCAGTGGTGGGGCCAATGTTTATTCTTAGCTGGGATTGTATGTTGTAGAGAAGCAGAACTGAACTGGGTTTATTCTGGGCTCAGCTCTATTATGAGTGAAAGCTTCACCCAGTTATTTTGGTGGAGGGGAGTGTTTTCTCTCTGGCTTAGGATATTTACCTGTCCTAGCTTATGAACAAAGCATGGAGGTTGAATTTTTCCCACCCTCTTKCATGGGCCTGGATGGGCTGAATATGAGACCTGATCTGTTGGAGGAGTTTGCATGGGCAGCGGGGTAGGGGCCCTTGGCAGTCATGTACTCCTGAAGGTCCCTCTGGGGGCAGCCCATGAAGGCCCAATTATGAGAGGGAGCCTGTGGAGCTGGTGTGCAGCAGTCCTGGGGATGCCCGATTTGCCCAAGAGCTGTGCTGCTGGGAAGAGGCCTGCACTTTTGGAGTAGGTAGATGCAGTTACACTTTTCCTCCCCACTTCAGTGTAATTCGCGTGCGTGGAGATGGCAGAGCAGGAGCCGACGGCAGAGCAGCTGGCCCAGATTGCAGCTGAGAATGAGGAGGATGAACACTCAGTCAACTATAAGCCACCTGCCCAGAAGAGCATCCAGGAGATCCAGGAGCTGGACAAGGATGATGAGAGTTTGCGCAAGTACAAGGAGGCGCTGCTTGGTGCCGTCACTGTGACTGCAGGTGAGCCCTAGGACATGGCTGAGCCTCACGAGAGCCACAGCTCCATCTGTGACCTTCAGCTTTATCCCTGCTCCTGTCAGGGAGCTGTTCTCTTCCCAGCTCTCTGCACTTGGGCATGAGTGCAGCCAGGAGCTTAAAGGCACATGTCTGTGCTCCCCCAGTGCTGAATCTCTGGCCCTATGAATAAAGCAATGGGATTTGGGTGGGGGGAGTTGCATCCTCTTTCCATCTAGAGGGAGCTGTTCTGGGAGGGACTGTGTGCTGGGCATAATGCAAGGGGGAGCCCGGACCTCTGCTGAGGTGAATGTTGTCCTCACTGGTTTCCTTGCTTTTTCAAAAACTGCCCTGGAAGGAAAAGTGAGGAGTTGCCTGGGTTGGCACTGGGGATGGGTGTTTAATAGCCTTTCTGTTTGTCTCCTAGATCCTAATGCTCCAAATGTGGTGGTGACCAAACTAACTTTGGTCTGTGCTACTGCTCCTGGCCCTCTGGAGCTGGACTTGACAGGTGAGCTAGGGAGGAATACTATCCCTTCTTCCAGGTCAAAGCTGACTTGATGCAGAGTCCTTCAGAAGGTTCTGCGAGAGCACTGATGGGGGTGGCGGGCAAGCTTTCCTGTATGTCAGAAATGCCCCTTTCTTGACTGCAGGGTAAGGTGCCCAGGCCACCAAAGGATTCCAGTACTTTGAACCTAGTGGCTGGTGTCAGTACCCTCCACCTCAGCAAAAAGGTCTTTCTGCTTCCACTAGGTTGCCTGCCTCTAGTTTTGTAGGTGCATAAGTTGCCAGCTGGGGGAGCCAGCTGTCCTCCAGCCTGCGCAGCCACACCAGTGGCATCTTTGAGATGGTGACAGCCTTGCAGCAAATGTTTACAAAGGGACATCCTTGAGTTAACTGCGTTGCTGTGTGATGGTGTAGTCCTTTCATGCAGTATCATCTGCCTGCCTCAGGTAGCTCGGGAAAGGTAGCAAAGGGGGTCCTGACTAGCAAAAATGGAAGGATAAACTTTGTGTGTGGTACTGGCAGTAAGGGTCCAGTCTAGTCCCCTGCTATTGCAGATACTGTTGTAAAGACCCCTTGCAAGTTGAATCCGTCCGTTGGACTCTGAGCAACCCTCTCCCTTCTTTTCAGGTGACCTGGAGAGCTACAAAAAGCAAGCATTTGTGCTGAAGGAGGGTGTGGAATACCGGATAAAAATCTCCTTTAGGGTAAGAATTCTGATCTGAAAACTGAAGAACCAATGAACTTTGGAACATCTGATTGTTGCAGTCCCAGCACAGGGAATGCCTGAGCCCCCAAAACTGTGGTGTGATGAAGGAAATTGTCTCCTACTGTGCGTGGGGCTGTGTGTAGGATCCCTCTGTTTTCTACAGTCCTTGCTTGTCTCCCTGCAGGTGAACAGGGAGATTGTGTCAGGGTTGAAGTATATTCAGCACACGTTCCGAAAAGGAGTGAAAAGTAAGTGCTTCCACTATGACTCAGGTACTGCTTTGTGTGAGGCCTTTCTCCTGTACTGCGATGGGGACTTGTCCATTGCTGCCCCAACAGTTCCTAAGGGGAGGAGACAGTCTTTAGTTGGAAGCATGCTGGTCATGCCTCTGCCTTTGAGCCTTTGGGAATGTGAAGGCTCTTCTGAGTCTGCTGCAGTGTGACAGCCTGCGGTCCTGGTTGCATCTGCACCTCTGGGCTTGATGTGTAGTCACTACTAGAGCTCAGAAGTGAACAGATCACTTCTGCATGGACAGCAGTGCTAGTGTGGGAGGATTGCCTCCTGCTGAAGGAGCGGTTTCTGGAGTGAGTGAAGCTGTTAATGTAGGGGACATAGTTGTTCTCACAGCTTCTGTGTGTTTTTGTGGATTGTTGTAGCAGTAACAGACCTTACATATGCTTTAGCCTTGCCCCAAATGCAGGGGAGGCTCTTACACAGTTTCCATCCACCTCTTTCTCCTTCTAGTTGACAAGACTGAATACATGGTTGGGAGCTATGGCCCCCGAGCAGAAGAGTACGAGTTTCTGACCCCCATGGAAGAAGCTCCTAAGGGCATGCTGGCCCGGGGCAGCTACAACATCAAATCCAAATTCACAGACGATGATAAGACTGACCACCTGTCCTGGGAGTGGAACCTGACCATTAAGAAGGATTGGAAGGACTAGCCCTTCCCAAGGCCAATCCCCAGAGAGCACGAATCAGACAGTGGCTACCGTAGAAACCCCTCCCTGTACCAAAGTGCTGACATTGGAACCCTCTTCCCTTTCACACTGCCCCCCCCATTTTAAGTTGTCCAGAGAGCTCAGTTTTGTAATGTGCCCCCTCCCCAGAGAATCACTGAACAGAATTGACCAAACCATGCTGTCTGCATCTGGCCTCCAGCTGCCCCTCCCAGGGCCATGATGTCCCAGCACAGAGGTGGGAGCGCTCGCTCCTTTGCCTAGCCCTTTGCTGCTTCTCACCTTCCTTTATTCTGGTAGATGCTGAAGGGGAGAGACTCCTGTATTCTGTATAGGAAGCAGATCAGAGGATGTTCTTAACTTTCCTGTGCCCAGCTCAGGGTAGCCATTGCCTCCAAGTGGCTGAGGAACTCTGATGCCAGGCAGCCACTGGATGTTTGTTGCCTAAAATCATGTCTGGCCTGCCCCTTCCATCCAGTCAGTGTCCTGGGAACACTGGCAGCTTCATTTGTGGATGTTCCCTGTAACCATGATGCCTTAATGTGTAACATGTATCCTCTAGGGAGGGGGCCCTGCCCTTGTTACACTTTTTAAATGCCCTCACCTGCCCTGTGTCTGTTGGCATGGCACTCATCTGGGTCACACCCCTCATGGGTTATTAGGAATGATTCACAACTTCCCGCTTCGCTGCTGGTCCATTCTTCACCTGAGACTGGACATCTCCAAAGGGGAGGGTGACGTGCCATCCTGGGTGACACCCAGCCCCTTCCCCAAGCCATCCCTCCAGTGTCCAGAGAGCTGGCCTGGCAGAACCCCTGGCCCTGTTTATGTAGAGCTCCGAACTCTCTGGGCAGCCCCAGCGCCTCCAAGGCACGGAAGGGGTTGCAAGGCAGGTAGGTGCGGGAGTCACCAGTGTTGCCATCACCTCAGACTTCTCATTGCAGCTTAAGTAGCTGCAAAGCACTGAAATACCAGGGCAGCACCTGCCCTCCTCGCTCTTTTGGGCTGAGGATGGACTAGTCTGTTTCTGCAGCTGTTCTCCTGATGTGATCAACAAAGAGCTTGCAATGGACAAATATTCAGGAGCGGTTAATGCCTTACGTATCTGTTCTGCCTTTTAAAATCTGTGCCTGGCCTGTCAGTATTTATTGCCTTGATACTAGACTCCCTCCTCCCCTGTGCCCAGACCAGACCCCTCGCAGCACTTCAGCCTGCCACCCCCAAGGCCGCACTGACATGGCAGTGAGGGGCGAAGCAGCCCTCTGGGGCCTGTGACCCCCTGGTGACTGGGCAGGCATGTTCCAGCTCCACAGCCCCCTTATTTGGATCCTCCCACACTGAGGTTGTACTAGAACTGGGACCAAGTACATGTGGTTTTCTCGTAGCTACGTCTCTGCCTCTAACTCTTCCTTGCCCTGCCCCTAGAGAGATTTTTGTTAATTTGATTTGGTGCATATTGTCTGTAAATCCTAGACCCGGGTTAACAGGTTTGGAATCATCGTCTGCTTATCCTTTTATGACAGTTAAATAAAAACTTTGAACTGACTGTCTGCTGTCCATTCTGGTTCTGTTCTGGGTCTTCAGCAGGAGATGCCAGCACTTCTATCCAGCAAGTGATCTCTGCAAGCACCTGGGGTGGAGAGAGGACCAGAATCCCTGCCTTGCTGTGTAGTATAATAGGGGATCTGGGAAAGTCATTGCTGGAGGGGAGAAAGGCAAGAGGCCCCTGCTGCAGTGTGCCCTTCGCTGCTCCCAAGGATTTGTGTGCTAAGATCTAGCCTTTGCTGTTCGCTCTCTTCCGTATGGCCTGCAGTAAAGGGCAGCAGTGTATGAGGGTTGAGAAGGGAGTGGAGGAGAGAAAATGGTGAGTCTCTGAGAGAATAAAGTCGGGGGTGATCTGCCAGCTAAAAGCAGGTGGCTTCTGAGTGCTAGCCCACTTATATCATGCCTACTCCAGCATGGAAGCACAAAATGGGATTACTCTGCAGTTGAGAACAATAAAAAAGGCAATAGGAGGCACAACGGAATTTAGGAGAGGTGATGTGTGATAAGAGCCCGCGGATGTTTACAAAGCATGCGGCATGTTTGTTTTAAGGATAAGAAACTTAACTGTAGCCATGGAAAGCTTTTTAAAGAATCTGTGGGGTTGGAGAAGCTGTAGAGAGGAGATGGTTAAACCCTGCTCCCAGACGAAAAGACTTGCAACAGCAACTACTCTGCAAAGGCACTCCAAACCTTGAATACAAGAGGAAACCTAGTGTGCTAATAGCAAAGGCTCCCTTTCTTCTTCTCAGTCCTAAAAGCTGCTGCACTTACCAGATGCTGCAGCTAAAGGAAATGGTGCGACTTGCAGAAACCACAATAAAGTGCAAGGGCTAGAGTGAAGTCTCCTTAGCAGGGTGGGAGCTGTCTCCACACACAGGTGAAGAGCAGTTGGAGAAGTGCCATCAGCCCCAATTTAGCCTACCCCCAGAAGGTGCGTTTTTGCTTGTGTTGCTCCCTGTTCTAAACTGCCGTTCTGGTATGTTCTTGTGTCCCTCCTGTGGTGCGGGGATGTGAAAGGCAGTGCAAGAGCACAGACTCTGAGCAGGAATCACCCTCTGTCTTGTCAGTTAGCGGCGAGCCCGGAGGTGCTGATAAAAGGAACAAAAGCCCTCTTTGTTCTGGCCCCTAACAGTCAATCTGTGGGCAGCTGGCATCAGGGTTAGATCCTGTCTGATGCAATCTTCAACTCTTTGGCAAGTCTTTCCAAATTCTGGACGTTGGTATTTCTGTTAGATCATTCCTGTGATGGTGGCAGTGACTAGGTGCAATGCCTGGGGAGGGGCATGGAGGAGGGGCATGTGACCTGCTGTAGCTCCAGCGCCTTAAGAGCTACAGTGGTGATTTGCCCCACGTGTTCTCTCCAGAATGTGGTACCAGCTCCAGGATAACTGGCTTGGCTCGTGTCCGATTCACCTTCTGATTTCTTGCAGTGACTGCTGTCCTGCGAGTGGTTCTGCTGCTCCTCTGTTGGGCTGCAGGGAACAAATTCCCTTGTGAGGATGGCAGTAGATGCCCCAGCCATGCAGTTGTAGTGGAAGCTCTGACTTGGCCAACGGACCCACAACTCTGCTCCATCTTTGTCCTGCTGTTCCTGAGATGGCTGCAAGAGCGCGGCTCTCCCTCCTGGCAGCCCAGCCAGTGGCTGCTCACAGGCACAAGCAGTCCAAGGTATGCACAACTCTGCTCATGGACTGAGCAGGACACAGTGGTAGGGCGGATCCATTTCTCACTACTTGTCATTTCCAAGCAGAAGCCTCATCCCTTTCCAGGAGATACGCTTCATAAACCCAGGATCTGGATTTGTGTAACAGTGATCTGGGCTGCTTTTCTAGTTAGGTGGCTGTTTGCATTGCAGCAGCTGAATAATGGCTCGATCCCTTTGACATAGCAGCTGCCTTGAAAAGCAGAACTGCAGCTCCTCAAGTGTGGCAGGGTTTCACGAGTGTCTGTTCAAAAGGCAGCCTGGAAGAGTTGAGGCTGAAAGAAAGGGGAAAGTTTGTTAGTGAACACATCAGTAGTGCTTGAGAGCCCTTGTTATGGGCCTGGACCTACTGTAGAAATGGCCTCTGAGTATGGAGTTCAAGCTCTGCCCCAGTTTATAGTCCTATCAGGGAGCGAGACATCAGAAACACACTGTGCCCACACATGGCAGGCAGTGCCCTACCTGTCTTTCTTTTTTGTAGACATTGCAGCACAGGGGTATTTAAAGGGGTTTGAAGAAAGCAAGAGAATTGTAGCTTGTTCTTGGAGTGCCAGAAGGGTGAAGGAGAGGAGGAAGTTTTGAGCTGAACGCTACTAAGTGCATGACAGTCTAGTAGCAAGAGCTAGTTGAAGATGGGAACTGATGTCTTGATAGTGAACAAGGCATTGACATGATGATGAAGCTTGTTTGCTCTGACTGGGGAGGGAAGGATGACAGCTGTCAGAGGTACCTGTTAAAAAAGAAGTTGAAAAAAAAATCAGTGAGGGGAGGGTATTTGTAGCAGCACCATGAAGTGAAATGAGCAAGACAGACTGCATTTGCCAGGGGCTGACAGTATGGAAGAGGCAGGTACAAGGTGACAAATCTTGACTGTGGAAGACATGAAGCTTGGATGCGAGGCGGGAAGAAAAGTGCACAGGTCAAAGCAATGCTCAGGATAAAGGTCTGAGAGGTGAGACATTTGGCTTGTGAGAGCCAATGTGGCTGGTGCTGATGGTCCCAGAACCCTTGTCGTTTTTTTCCCAGCTCTGTWACTCCTCTGCCTACCCTGACAGGGAGACTCTCATGCCCTTTTCCCTGGCTTTGTCTGGACTTGGAACCTAAATTCACCAGTGTCAGTGAAGTATGGAGAGTTGGAGGTGGAGCTCTTGAGTTGGAAGTGACCAGCTCTAGCTAAAGATCTGGTATGACAGGTCACAACAGGTCTGTGCCACTTAGAAAACACTCTAAAGTAGGATGCTTCTTCCTTCTTCTCCTAACCTCAGGTCAACCCTTGGAAATGTGTGGAGAAACCAGACAAACCCTACTAGTTCTCCCTCACCCTCTCACTATCTAGCCCTGGATTTCCAAGCTAGTTATGAAGTATCTATGTACTTGCCCTGCTCTTAACTCTTCTTTAGGTCCTGCTTGTGGCACCTGTACCAGATGGATCCTTGGTGTGGCCCAGGATAGCTCTTTTTATATTCACCATCTCCTTCTGGTTCAGATTATGGAGAAAGTCGTGGCAAAGTTTACCTCAAACCACCTGACAAGCTGTAATGACCCTAAGCGGCTAAAAAACACCTTGGCAGGCAAAAGGATGCTGCATTCAACAGTGAAGATGCACCCTTGTTCAGAGATCGCTGGCTAGCACCAAAAAAAAAAAAAAGAGACGCAACACCAGCAAGATCTTAGCTAGCATAGTCTACCTTGCCTGAGCTGTTGAGCAAACATACCATGTAGCGTGGCACTGGAGATGGGCCCCAGTCACTCAGCTGACGTGTGGCAACTGAGCTGAGGTGGAAGGGCAGCTCACTGCCTGCAGCCCTGCAAACCTGCTGGCAGTGGAAAAAACATTTCCCCTTGATGCTGGTTAGACCTGCCTCTGCCAAGACGTCAGATAAGGGTTTTCTGGCAAAGAACTGCCTTGATTCAGAGTCTGGTACTTTCAACAAAGAGCATCGCTGCACTTACAGAGCGCCCCAGCAGGGTAATGAGCTGTTTTTACTCTGAGCAGCAGCTCCCAAACACTCTCTTGCCTGCGGGGCATAGTCGGGCTTCAAGAGGCCCAAGCATTAAAACAGGATCTCTTTTCTGGCAGCAACCAATCCCCCATGGCAGCAGTCGGATGTGCTTGTGTGTGCACAGCCCTGCGCAGTTGTGTTCAGGTAACAGCAGCTGCACCCTCACTGCTCTGCTCAGTGTGTCTCCTTCATCTCAAATCTCAGCCGGACTCGTTTCCCTACTGTTCGGCAGGTCTGAGAGAGGAATCCAGTTCTGTGCTCAGTCAAAGCTTCTGAATGGACAACTGCTCCTCACAACACTTAAAGAAAAGATCACATTATCTACAGAGGCCTAGTGAGGCACCTTGTTCTGAACACCACTGGTGCCTTGTGACCCAGCCTCTGCAGGGGGAAAGCAAGAGGAAAGTGAAGAGCAGCAGATCTTTGTTGCCAGCAGTCACTGTGCTGGCGAATTGGCAGGGTGCAGCAGGGGAGCCTGGAGGACTCCCGTACAGCCTGCCCCAGCTCAGGCCCTTATCAGCCTGGCAGCCTGCGTGTACAGGAGATGCCCCTAGCAACCCTGCTGATATCCCGGTCGCTAGCAGTGCAAACACTGTAGCTGAAGGTTGGCTGCTTTCTCCCCAAAGGCCCAGAGGCTCTCCTAACTGCTGTTAAGCAGGAGCTCTTGGAGGATCTGCAACCTGACTCCTGAATTCTGTGTTGCATCAGGGAGATGCAAGAGTGAAACAAAGCAAGATGCAGGACGGGATTTTTTCCCCTTGCCACAGGACTCATTTTTCATGGGTGGCCTAGGGGACATTTCACAGAATGACCTGCTCTAACCAGAACCTTCTCACGAAGGCTTCCTCTTGAGGGCTAGCAGGAGCAGGTGCTGCAGCCTGGCGAGGCTCCCCACCTACTGCCCGCCAGCGTGCTGCTGTGGGACCGTGTTCTCTATAATGGGGAGCACGTGCTTGGGCCCTTTTGAGATTCACTGCAAGGCTTCACTGATCTCTGGCTGCTGCTTTTAGTTTTGCTCATTCCCTGCAGTCCACTTGTAAGGGACTGGTGGGACTGCAACAAAATGAAGTGGTCTCCTTTAGCTGTGTCCACGCTGTGAAACTGTCTGCTCTGTGGAGCTACGAGTGCACCTGATGCTCCAAGTGAGACAACAGCCTTACTCTAGAGAGCGTGGGGATGGGACGCACATCTGTGTGGTGGGGGTGAGGGCAGACAACCAGGCAGTTCCACCGTGATGACACTGTGCAGTTGCTGAACACGATGACTCCTGGCACCAGTAGTTCATTCTTTTCCTGCTGTCAAGTGTCGCTGAGCCCTGCTGGTCCCAGCAATGGGCAGGGAGCCAACTTCGCCCTCGGGTCAGAGGTACCAGCCCCTTCCTCATGCCAGTGACCCCTCAGGAGCGCCTGGAGGCAGCCGGAGCAATGCGACTGGGGCGCGGGGCCCTGCTGCAGCCCGGCAGAGACCTGGGGGGAGCCACTGCAGGGGCCAGCCGTGTCATGGCGGTGCCGTGGCAGTGTCATGGCAGCAGTGGTGTCACGGTGGCAGTGTCACAGTGGCGGTGGTGTCACGATGGCAGTGCCATGGTGGCAGTGCTGCAGTGCCGGTGGTGTCATGGTAGCAGTGCTGCGGTGGCGGTGATGTCATGGCGGCAGTGTCACAGTGGCAGTGGTGTCATGGTGGCATCATGGCAGCAGTGCCATGGTGGCAGTAGCATCATGGTGGTGGTGCCGCGGTGGCGGTGGTGTCACAGCAGTGGTGTCAGGATGGCGTCATGGTGGCGGTGCTGTGGTAGTAGTGTCATGGTGGTGGTGGTGTCCCAGTGGTGGTGCAGGGTGGCGTCATGGCAATGGTGTCATGGCGGTGGCGGTGGTGGTGGTGTCAGGGTGCCGTCACGGCGGTGGCATCACAGCGGTGGTGCCGCGCTGGCGGCCGCCCTGGCCAGCAGGGCCGGACTTCGCCCCGACCTTGTCCCGCGGCACTGCGCACCGTGACGTGTCCGGGGTCACGTGCCCAGGACCGTCCCTCCAGCGGGGACGTGCGGCCCCGCGCGCCGCCGGAAGCCCGCCTTCCCTTCCGGGTCGGGGTCACGGGGCGGCCGACGCGGCCCAGTCAGAATCCACCACGCAGGACTGCCGGCGCGAGCCGGGCGCATGCGCGCTGCCGCCCCCGCTGGGGCCGCCCCAGTGCCACGTTCGAGAGCCGGCGGCCGCGGAGTGGGCCGAGCGGCGCCCGGACGGTGGCGCCGACCAATCGTAGGCGAAACGGCGCAGGAAGGGGCCAATCCCGGCGCACAGGGAAAGAGCGAGTCCCTTAGCCAACCAGCAGCGGCGGGAAGGGGGCGTGCCTAACTCGCCGGCGAATAGGAAGCGGGGAGCGGCCAGGGCGCTGGGCCGAGCCAATGGCAGGCGGCGGGGGCGCCAGCGCGGCGCGGCCAATGGGGCGCGGCGGCGGCGGGGAGGAGGCGGGTTTATAAGGGGGAGGCGGGCGCGGCGCGGCCCCCAGGCCCGACCCGCCGACGCCGCTGCCGCCGCCGCCATCATCATGAGGGTGCTGCGCGCGCTCGTGCCGCTGCTCTGCCTGCTGCCGCTCGGCCGCGCGCAGGCCGAGCCCGAGGAGGAGGACGGCGTCCTGGTGCTGCGCGCCGCCTCCTTCGAGCAGGCGCTGGCGGCCCACCGCTACCTGCTGGTGGAGTTCTGTGAGTCCCGGGGGCGGCCCGGGGGGCGGCTGGGCCCGCTCGGGGGGAGCAGGGCCGTCAGAGGCGGGGAGGGTGACTGGGCCTGGGGGGGCGGTGCTCATCTCCCTCGGGTGCTGGCGGGGACGAGTTTTAAGGGAAGCCTTAAAAACCCACCCGGGGGGGGGCGGGGGGGGGGGGCGTCTGCTGCTCGCCTGCCA
>NW_020450901.1:290667-304667 GCF_003343035.1 Apteryx rowi | reverse complement strand
GGGCTGAGGCCTGGGCTCGGCCGGGGCCGGGAGGGCGTCGCTGAGGGGCGAGGCCGGGCCTGGGAGCGGTGTCCCGGGAGGGGGGGGGCGCCCTGCCGGAGCGGAGGCCGCGAGGTGGCCGGACCCGCCGCTCCCTGCCCCGCAGCCCCTGCTCGTGGAGTTCGGTGAGCACCGAGGGCCGGGGGGGCGGTACCGCGGCGGGCGGCCCCACCGGTGCTGACGGCCGCTGTCCCGCAGACGCCCCGTGGTGCGGGCACTGCAAGGCCCTGGCGCCCGAGTACGCGAAGGCGGCGGCGAAGCTGAAGGAGGAGGGCTCCGAGATCCGGCTGGCCAAGGTGGATGCCACGGAGGAGTCGGAGCTGGCGCAACAGTTTGGTGTGCGCGGCTACCCCACCATCAAATTCTTCAAGAACGGTGATAAGGCCGCTCCCAAGGAGTACACGGGTGAGTCTGGGCCCCGCTGATCCTGCCACAGCCCGGGTACGGAGGGCAGCAGTGTGGCAGCTGAGTCTTTGCACCTAGCCTGGTGCTCATACGTGGCTGCTGCCACTCTGACTGTGTGGCTGGACAAGGTCCACTGCGAAAGTGAGGCTGCTGCTGGCACCCTGGGGAGGCAGCCTCTGCCTTAGCTAGGAAACGTCAGGGGCAGCAGGATGTGCAGCACGTGTACTTTAAAATGGACATTGTAGGTGTCCATTTCTAACTCTATTTACTTAGTGTGATGAGGAGCTCAGCCTTATGGTGCAACGAGGAAAATGTTAAGGAACAAGCCTGCACTGAACAGACTTCCTAACCCAAAGCTGGGGAAATCCATATTAGATCTAAAGCATGTGAAATGCTATTTGTGTAGGAAAGCAACACAGTTCAATTGCTTGGCTTTACTCAAGTGACATAGCACCAAGAATTGGGGAAGAGTGCTTGGACAGTTGTGTACAATAGTCAAAAGAAACCTTAAGACCAAGGTGGTGTTATCTGACTAATACTGAACATGTAACAAAGTCTTGCTGAACTGAGCCACAGTGTGCTGTACTCTTAAGGACAAGATGCAGAGTACTGATTTTGAAAGGAGAAAGTGATGTATTTACATGAAAATTATCACTATCTTGGAGAAGTGCTGTATTGCTGATAATGCCGATCAAAGTTTAAGAATGTACTCTGGCTGGACTAGTTGTGAAAAGAATGGATTTTTAAGAGCCCTTGCACCTTGAGTTAATGTTTATGGGTGAGCTTAATTACACTAGGAGTGAAAGGAAAAGCATTGCGTAAATGATGTCCTGATTCTTCCCAACCTCTAGGCTAGCTGCTGAACAGTCTCTCTCAAAATTCAAAATGTTTTTCCTGCTGAAGTTTAAGAACACAAAAGTGAATCARTGTTCTTATCTTTCTGGTGTAGCTGGCAGAGAAGCAGATGATATTGTCAGCTGGCTGAAGAAACGCACTGGTCCAGCTGCAACAACCCTGACAGATGCTGCTGCAGCAGAGACATTAGTGGATTCTGGTGAAGTGGTTGTGATTGGCTTCTTTAAGGTAGAGTCTGCTTACATCTGAGAGACTCTTGTGTATGTTTAGTGTCTTTTCTGCTTTCTGCCCTATGGGGACCTGATAGCTGGGGAAGGCTCTTCATGAGTTGTGAAACACTTACTGTCCTGCCTTACTTGATCTTCAAGTTCTCTGGCTGATAAACCCTGGGAACTTTTTGCTTCAGCTTGATGTATCCCAAGTGAAACACCTTTCTTTATTCTCCAGGATTTGGCATCAGATGCTGCCAAGGAGTTTTTGCTGGCAGCAGAATCCATTGATGACATTCCTTTTGGGATCTCGTCCAGTGCTGATGTCTTCTCCAAGTATGAGCTTAGCAAAGATGGAGTTGTCCTCTTCAAGAAGGTACAGGTTGATGCGAAGTGTGAGCACCAGACTAAGCTTGATTTTTCTGCCTGTTCTTACCTTTTCTCTAATTAGAAAGCTAGATTCAAATGAGGTCAGTGATCCACTACTGTATGAAACTGTAAAAGATCCTGTGCTGTCAAACTAGTAATTTCCACCCTCAGAGCCTGGGGGGAGGGAGAGGAGCAGAGCCCACAGTCTCTTCCCAGGGTGCGGCGCTGCTGCAGAGCCCAGTGTTTCTCTGCAGGGGCCCTTAGTCAGCAGAGGGCAGCATTGTTGGTCTCCTGGCCCATCTCCTCTGTTCCCAGAGCTGCCTGGGTTTTGGATCCAAAGTATTACTTCAGTCTTGCTTTCCTGTTTCTCAAATATCTCTCTGAAGTGCAGAAATGGTCAGTGTGATCTTTGAAATATTTATCACCATAACTAATGAGGTTTTTCTTGCCCCTTATCAAACTTTGAAGGTCTTAAACAGAACAGCAGCCAAGTTCTTGCTGACTTCCCATGATATTCTGTTTGCTTGTGACTTAGCAAAGTTGCTTTAAAAGTACTTGGTATTGACCTCTGCTGCAGTCAGTTGGTGGCTATGTCCAAGAGGCATGTGTCTTCTATGTCTCTTCAAATTGCTGTGGGTTCCACTGCATAGTGATTACAGCATGGCTTATAAGAGGATTTGCAGTTTCAGCTGAGTAGGTTGGGACAGTTGTATTACATGCAAAGGGGTGCTGGTGATTCCACAGAATCAGAAATAAATTTATTGATGCCTTTTACCTATTAAAATCCTCATTATCAGATGAAATTCTAGGTTTGGGAAGATTAGAGGTTCTTTAGACTTGATGCTTATAATGGGAAGCAGTAAGGCAGGACAGAAAGCTGCTTTGGGTTCTGACTGATTAAACTTGTAAACACAAAGGTCAGTCTGACCTAAGACAGGCTAAAGGATTTCATGATTTCTTATTTCATTCAGCTAAAATAGCTTATTTTATTCCACTACTCCTCTGAAATTGTGGCTTGGTTTTTATGATATTAGGAGTTTGTATCCTGAAATTAAGTCCAAGTTTCCTCAGACCGGATTAACTTAGGGTGCAAGTTAGATTCTCTGGCTAAGGACTTCCAAATGCTAGGATCTCCCAACTGGAATAGTGGTGGTGGTGGGGGTGGCAAGCCAAACAGTATTTTGTTATTGAGCGACTTACTACCTGTATTTTGTTCTCCAGCATGTATAGCTGTGCTTGTGTAATCTCTTCATATACTCTCTTCGTGGTTAATGCTAGGTTGAAATAACTGTTTGCAGGGATTTTCTTACCTTTTGTTCTTGTCCTTTAACAAATGCTCAAGTCCAAAAAGAAATATTCCTCTAGAACTGGCRTTCTCTTTGCTGGCAGCTGTGGGGAGTGCTACTGTCAGACTTGGAGTTGGGCAACATACTCAACTGCTTTGAAGTAGCTAGGTTACAGCTAGGACTTCCAGCACTGAGTTATTGACCCTGTTTTTATTTGTACATTATGTGTATACTTTTATACGTTTAATTCTCTACAGCGTGTTCCATAGTCTCAGATGCCTAAGGAACAAAAAAGGACTTTATGGAGTTCATTTGATGTACTATCTTCTAACACAAGTTCTTGTGAGCTCTGTTGCTATTTTCTCCACTTACAAAGAACTGAGGCAATGGCATGACCATTTCATAATAGTAAAGAAATTCTCAAGCCATTTTCCATAACTTCAGTCAACTTGAGCATATTTGTAATTAAAAACAGTTCTGTTCCTAGCAACTTCTATGTTAAAAATGTATTAGGAAGGGAAGAACCTTGGCTGGAAAGGCAGTTCATGAGCTGAAGATGGTATATAAGGTGCTGTGAAAGTAACCTACTCTGTGGAAGAAAGAAGACAGAATGCCTTTCAGCCTTTGAACATCGATCCTTGTTCTTGTCTCAATGCTATGTTGTGGTAGTGCCATGAGAGCTCTAAATATATGTCTAGTCTCCCCCAAACCAAGGTGAAAATGAGTGGCAATGGTAATCAAATACAGGTGCATAAGAACCAATCTGCTGTTTATTTTACGAGCAGTTATGTGTCTCTGGAATTTGGCTCAGCTTCCTGCAGGTAGTCAAGCCTACATTGAGAGTGTTTGTTGGCTAGTGATTCTTGCTTCATTCTATGTGTAAGTTGTCCAGACTTGCACAGACCCTGAAACCACCATTTTGAAGGCATTAAGGAGATGGTCAACACTCTTTAAAGTATTTATAAAGTTCTCTTCCAAAGTTAAATGTTTTGCTCAGCTTTTCAGCTGAGACTGATAAGCTTTTTCTAACTCAGGGTTATTTGAGTTCACTATCTTGCCTCTGCCAGTAACTCCAGCATTGTACTGCCATGGAACTGTGGTGGTATCCTGCACATCCTCTCTTTAACCTTGATGCTCCTCTACTGCTTTTCCCTTTCCAGGCTACCAGAGATGGTTCTGAGAATCCTGGTCAGTGATGCGGGTGTTGCCCTAATACGTTAAAAGGGATTTGGCATCTGTAACAAATGTGCGTGTTAAACATGTGCTGTTGCCTCTCTAACAACAGAGGCTGAAACAACCCCACAGAGCTGAGTAAATTGCTATTTACTTCCACTGCATGGCGTGGACTTTGCTGTCAGACTTCTTTGATAGCACTGTCTGGTTAATGTGTGTGCGCCTCTGTGCTGACACAACTGATTCCTGCTAGGCAGAAAGCTGCCCATGCTCTGGCACTAACTGGCACTTGTGGTAGCTTCTCGCTGGTCTACCTAATGCTGTCTACAATTTTGTAAGGCAGCTATTAAATTAGCCCTCCTTGGTAAGCCAACTAGCAAATGGTTTCATGATCATGCGGATCAATGCAAAGAGCTAGGTTGAATGTCTTTCTTGTTGCTGCTCACCTTTTGCTGTTCAGGGTGATTTAGGACCTTGCTTGTGTGGAAGATGAGTATGTTGATCCAGATTTTATGTGGAAATGTGCTGACCTTGTTGAGATGGAAATCTGTTCTAAATAAGTGCAGCTGGGATCTGTCAAGGCAGTGATTCTGGTGTGAATGCATCTTGAAGGAAATTCTATGGCATATGGAAGGGTAATGCATTCTAATGCAAGACTATGTCTAATTTGAGATGACCTTGTTTTTGCAGTTTGATGAAGGCCGTAACAACTTTGAAGGCGATCTCACAAAAGAGAACTTACTGAACTTCATCAAGTCTAACCAGTTGCCTCTGGTCATAGAGTTCACCGAACAGGTAGGTCTTTAGATATTTGGTCAGCTCTCTTTCTATAGCTATGGTATGATTATAGCTTAGTTTAAAAATGTAGTTTGTGTGGTCTTGTTTTGCCTTGGAGCTCTTGGAGCAGTTTGGGGTTATGGAAGGGTCTAATAACTGTGTAGGTTACATTAGAGCTATATTGCACAAGGGAAGAACACCAGGGAAAAGGAGGCATAAGTTTGGTGTTCAAAGCAGTCCTGTACTGTTGGAGACTTCTGTGGTCTAGTCAAAATGGCAGAGCCCTGCTGGCCTTGCCACTGTGATTACTTCTCTTCCGAAAATAAAGTTTATTTTCTATTCCTCAGACTGCTCCTAAAATCTTTGGAGGAGAGATTAAGACTCATATTCTGCTGTTCTTACCAAAAAGTGTGTCCGATTATCAAGAGAAACTGGACAACTTCAAGACTGCAGCTGGAAGCTTCAAAGGGAAGGTGAGAAGGATTTCTTGGATTAAGAATTCAGTGACCACCTCCTGCAGAGTATTATAGCACTACCTGCCTATAGCTACTTTACCGCTATGGAGGAAGAGTGGAAGCTAGCTCTTTCTAGTTGTGTCCCTTGATAATAGGTGACTGCGTCACTTACTGGCTTGAACAGTTACACAAGCCAGTATGTACGGAAAAGCAGTCAACTCTGACTTTCCTTCTTGTGAGTGTAAGCCTGACTGTGCTGTAATCAACATTAGTGCCAGGTCTGCTCGCATGCTGCTTGAACCATTGCAGTGCCAGCATTTGTACTCTGACAGGGTGCTCTTTTATTTAGTGGGCTTGGAGAAGGAAGGGTCAGGGGCAGTTTAGCTGCTATCTGTGCAGGTGTTCTTGCAAAAGTATCATTAGTCAAGAGGTACTTGTCTTCACCATACTACTTTTGATTTTTTTCCTCCAAAGATCCTCTTCATATTCATAGACAGTGATCACAGTGACAACCAGAGGATTTTGGAATTTTTTGGCCTAAAGAAGGAAGAATGTCCTGCTGTACGTTTGATCACACTGGAGGAAGAAATGACCAAATACAAACCTGAATCAGATGACCTCACAGCAGACAAGATCAAAGAGTTCTGTAATAAGTTCCTGGAGGGCAAGATAAAGGTAATGAAGATGAATGCTGGTGATATTCCTACTTCCTACTGGTTAAACAAACATAGAAAAAAGTGATGAATTGTGTGTAATATGCAAGTCATTTGGAGAAAATCCTTCCAACTACCTTGCCGAATATCTAGTGGGCTTTGTGCAGAGAAACAAAGGGCAAAACCACTGGGGCATGAAGGCTGTAGGGAAGCAGTTGTATGCTGGTACCTGAGTACAGCCAGAGTGTGCTCTTTCTGCTGCTTAGAGGAACTGTGCTGTTTATCCAGCTGTTCCTTCTGTTAGCATGCTGTGGAAGGTATTTAGCTTTTGCGTGGCAAAGAGAGCTTAAGAGCCTTCAGCTCTAACCTCCTGGAGGTAGCTGTGTGTAACTGTAGTTCAGTAGTGACTGTTTAGCTAAAGTCAGTCATGTGGGAATGACATAGTCAGCAATTAATGTTTCCTTCCTGCAGAGCTGAATTGCAGTTCTTTCCACACAAGAGCACCTGTTTTTCACGCTTGTTCAGGATGGGGAGTAGACTTTCTGTAAGAGAAAGAGGAAGCAACTGATTCATCTGGTTGCTTATATGCTATGATTGAGACACTTGGGGTGGGGTGGAGGGTTGAATAAACTGGTGTTTTCTTGGATGTGTAACTGCTTGTATATTCCAAGCAGTTCTATGGCAAACTGGATCTTTAAATTCAAAATCTTATTCCAGCCCCACCTGATGAGCCAGGATCTTCCTGAAGACTGGGACAGCCAGCCTGTCAAAGTTCTAGTTGGGAAGAATTTTGAAGATGTTGCTTTTGATGAGAATAAGAATGTCTTTGTAGAGTTCTGTAAGTATCTTTCAACAGCTGATTCCAAGTAACTGGCATGAAAGGGGTGCCAAAAAACTTGGAGGGCTACAGTTAGGGAGAAAGCATCTTCTGATGGAATTCAAGCCACCAAGGGAATAAATCAGTTGAAAATAGCATGTGAACTAGGTTGTTTGGTGCTAGCTCTGTTTTTTAATTAACAGATGCTCCCTGGTGTGGTCACTGTAAGCAGCTCGCTCCTATCTGGGACAAGCTTGGAGAGACCTACAAGGACCATGAGAACATTGTCATTGCCAAGATGGATTCAACAGCCAATGAAGTAGAGGCAGTGAAAATCCACAGCTTCCCCACACTCAAGTTTTTCCCTGCAGGCTCTGGCAGAAATGTAAGGCAGCTGACCTCTATATAGATCATATAACAAGGGAGCACTAGAAATGTTTAGTGGTCTGCTTTTGTTCTGTTTTGGAAAAAGGCTTGTGGGAGGGCTCTCCGTTTTGTAGGGATGGAACACATCAGAACAAGTCTGCAGGACATCYGAGACCCTTTGGGGGGGCTGGGTTGTAGGAAAGAGTTTGCGGGGGGAAGTGGGAATGGGGGAAAAGAGGGAAGTATAGCAGAGGACAGTGTGCTCATCTGCAGGCTATTCTCTCCTCGCAGTGATCTCTGAAGTCTAGTGGCTGAGCTGTTTTCCTTCGTCTCATATGGGTGAAGGTGAATTTTTAAATTCCCTTTTGCTTGGCATGTTAACTGTTGCTCAGAAAGAGAATTCTCCTCTCCAGGGGTGTGATTCCCTATGTGCCCATAACCATTATCTTGATGTTTTCTCCTGTGTAGGTAATTGACTATAATGGGGAGCGGACACTAGAAGGCTTCAAAAAATTCTTGGAGAGTGGAGGTCAGGATGGCGCGGCTGCTGCTGATGTGAGTAATATGAACTAATACAGTGCTTTGGGCAGGGAGAATATGGAGCGTGGGCTGGATCTGCTGCAGCATATGAATTCTAAGCCCTAAATAAGATCCCGAGTTGTTGTGTGGTAGGAAAGGATATTGGTGGTGAATAAAAGTGTAGTCACATCATAACTGAACAGACAGGTCACAGTTTGTGCCCTGCTAGCTCCTGGCCTGTAATGGACTCTTTATTTAGAACACTTGGGTTAGGTGTGAAATGCCTCTTGGGAGGCATAAATTCAAGTGCATGGAAACCACTGGTACTGCAGCCTCTAAACCCTGCACAAGTTCTCTCTGGTCATCATGCAAACTGCTGAAGTAGTTAGGGCTTTCTCTTTTTGAGAACTCTTGCCCAGCACCTGGAACTTCAGCAATATGATGAATGTTACCATGCAGAATATTTAGTTGGAAGTTCTTCCCATCTGGAGGAGAGGGTGTTACAGATGCAGGTATTGGCTTCAGGGGTTTCTGATATTTAATTTTTCTCAAATTCAGAGCTGTTGATTGAAGCCTCTGGATGGTTTGCTAACATGGCAGCAGAGGATACAGTAGATGGATCAGAGAAACTGTTCTGTGCTTAGTTTTGGATCTGCTTAAGGTGCTAGAAACCAGCAGTTATCTTTGTATTCTATACAGGATTTGGAGGACCTAGAGACAGATGAAGAAACAGACCTTGAGGAAGGTGATGATGATGACCAGAAAATCCAAAAAGATGAGTTGTAAAGAAGACTGATCTGCATCACCCAAAAATCAGACACTAAACTGGCTGCTGTTATGCAGCCCAGTGAGTCCAGAAACCCATTAAGATTTAAAGCAGAAGGCGAGTGACTGGAAATCCAGGGATTGGCTTTTAAAGTAACACTTCACCCTCACTTGTCTGTACACTTGACTGTCTTTTCTTACTTTTCAGTTTTGAGAAGGGATCTGTCACTAGGTAGCCATCCCAGCCAGCTGGGCTCATTTTTTTATTGTGATGTACTTTTTTGTACATGGCTTTTGTTTCAAGTATTCTGTTCTTCTGGGTAGAAACAGGTTGTGAAGTGGTAGCATGAGTTTAATTGCGCAACATTTTGGAGCCTTGCCACTAACATCTTCCATGAAAGCTTTTTCCTTTTTTCTTTTAAATCTGAAGACCATAGTTTTTCTCCACCTGGCAGAGTCCTTAATTGTCTCAGTTGTTCTTCCCTGGAGTCAGCCTTCAGTGTATGTAGAGGGGAGAGGCAGTAGGCTGATTGCATCATTCTGGTGAGAGGTGGATATGAAGATGCTTCTCTACATGCTGGCCAGATGTTTCCTTTTCCCTCTGCTTTAAGACATTTGGAGATGACTATTCCAAATACCTGGAAGGGTGGAATACTGTGCACTGGCTGTGGCGGGCTCTGGAGGGTGGAGATGATGGCTGGCTCACCAGCTTAGACAAGACCTAGCTGTGTTGCCACCCCTTTGATCAAATGCAAAACTTGCAATCACTTTCCATGCATTATTTTGAATGGGTTGACCAGGCCAGTGGGTGGTGCGGGAGGGCCCGATTAAAATATGGCAAACAGGACACTTAAGATTACTGGGTTTTGGGGAGGAACTTGAACAGGGGAGTGCCTCAAAGGCCTGAGCAGAATCAGGCTGGTTCTTAGCATTCCGCTACAATAACATTGGAGCTGAATTTGTTGGCCAAATAAAGTTGAGATTTTAATACTATTATGTCTCTTTGCCTTTTTCAAAACAGAATTAATATTATTTGGACCTGATCTTAAAGCAGATCAGGATTCTAGGATGATTCTCAGAGGATTCTGCCAAAATATTGGAAGAGATCATCAGCTTTTCACTAAGCTTGTACTAAATACCATGTTTTGAGAGAAACTAGAATTTCTGAACACTTCCAGTTTTGCAGATGGCTTTGTGATGCCTTTAATACAAATTCTTTCAGGTTGTTTCTCCAGTTTATAAAGGCAAACCATCTAATGTCCAAACTAAATCAGTTTGGGCAGGCAGACAACTAACAGCTGTGTTAGCAGCAAGAGGACACTGGCTTGGGCTTTGAGAATAAGCAGCTCTGGTTGCCAGCTGGCTTAAGGTGATAGGACCTCATTGCTCAGAAGCAGTTAACCAAGGAATTCGCATTCAGGGAAACCTGGGACTGCCTGCAGCTCTGCTRTTCAAGCTCACATGATCCAGTGAGCTATACTGCTATTTCCAAACTGGTCACTTACTGTTAAAAATATTTTTGTAAGGAAATATGCTATAAATGTCACATGGGGAGGGGATAGTGAACCTGGAGGCCAACTCAGGAGGCTACTGACTCCTGTCACCTGATGTGTGTGCGCACTGGCATTGTAAAACAGAAGGCTCATTCAACTTTTGGCTGTAATGCCAGCTCCTACCTTCTGTGTTTCCCCCTGGAAATAGAGGGGAAGAGTCCTGGCTTGGTGTGCACAAGCATTCAGAATAGAAGTAGTGACCTGTACTAAACAGGATATTACTGAGCCATTGGATCAGTGAACAGTGTTAACTGCTGCCTGTTCTGTTAGTAATTAGTCATGTTCTCTGACTGTTACCTGTGGCTAGATGGAGAAGGATCTTTGAAGAGGCATCCTTCCAGGGCTACAACTTCATATGTCTAAAGGTGGGCAGTAGACTTGTTCCTAGTGTAGCCCAATTGTCAATGCCATACCTGAACAGAACAGGCAGTCCTAGCAGCATCTGCTCCTGAATTGGGGCTGCTGACTGGTACCTGCTTCTGCATAAGAAAAGCTGCTTTGCTTTTGGGAGTGGAGAGGAGGGAGGGCTGTTCTTAAGAAATGCCACTGGAAGGCTCTTGGCTAGGAATCAACTCAAAAAGGTCCATTTTTGTGGAGCCAGTTAAAGTGTAAGCAAGGTTAAGCTCTGTAATTGTCCTCTGGCAATAGTCTGGGACCTGACATGCTCAGTTTAGGGGGGGGGCTTTTCTCATATACCAAGGCTGTTCTGGCAGAGTAGGACTCCATCAGAGTCATCCTCTGTATACAGCTAATTGCTGTTCTGAGGAAACAGGCCAAAGGAGTGTTCTCTCCATAATGGTGTTCAGCTTCCTGTTGCATGGTATTCTATGTCTGAAGTACGGCTGAGTGAAGATGTTCAGCAAAACATCAAGCAATTTGCTAGAAGATGAGCAAATGCAACAAGCAGTTCTCAGGTGTTGTGAACTGATTCCTACCTGTCAGCCTTATCACTGGCGGGAGTTCAGTAGAAGGTTAGGTTGTAAAAGTGGCATTACGACTTTTCTGTGACTCTCTCTTTCCTGACAGGCTGGGGGGAGGGTGTCATTGTCTTGGTTGAATGGGCCACAATAGTATGAAGGAGAGCACACTATGTTCACTTACCTGAAATGACCAAACCTATGATGGGGGAGAAAGGATGGAGGAACAGTTGTTGCTTGAACTGTTGGCTGGTGTGAAAGACTCCTCAGCGAGCAGAGAGCCCAGTTCAGCCCTTTGACAGCTGGAGCTGGGGAGTAACAAATGTAGGAACTGTCTGGTGGTGGTGCTATTCTTCAGGTATTCTTCTGAAGCTGTTCTGCAGAAGCCTACCCTCATGCAGCAGTTGCACCTAGAGCTGTAGAGTTCAAAGTTTTAAGCAGGACTACAGCATTGAACCCCATAGCCTGGYGTTTTACTCTTCTGGTTCTGTGTCTGCATCACTGATGATATCCAACAGGCTGGTGGTGTGCTCTATGCTTAGCTGTACTCTTGCAATCGTGCTGGGCAGCATGGCTCATTCGGCTCCCTTTCAGGTCATCTGATGCAACTACGGGAGAGTGACTTAGCTCTGAATGTATTTGGCACCATAGCTCTGACATGTTTGTGTTGCTCTGACTAATCAGTATGTGGTGGCTGGTTCCCCTCGCTTGGCGATAAAGGGGCTGTGTCTTTTCTTGGTTTGGTGGGGGGAGCCAGAACTTGCTGCTGGGAAGTCCTGCTTTCAGGCCCTTGGGCTCCTCTGAAGGGCTATCCATGCACAAGCAACAGCAGATTTGACCCTTGGATGGGCACATCAACAGGTGGGTGGTAAGACGAGACACCAACTTCTGCCCAAAAGTGGGAGGCTGCAGGCCTGGGCGGCTCAATTACAAAGTATCATGGCAAATAGCATGAGCTGCATGTCCTCAAAATAGCCCACAGGAGACTATATAATGAGATGCCCCTGGAGAACCATCAGTCCTGGGCCAAGAGCCTGCGAGTGAACTGTGTGTGCCCAGCGCCACCTCCTGTGTGCTGCATGGGAGTGTGCTGASAGCCTGGGGGACTCCGCTTCTTCCCTGTTTGCCTGAGGAGGGATACGCAGCTGCCGGAAAGGAACCACGCTTCAGGACAGGCGGATCAGCAGAGGCGTAGGCTCCATCACACCTAACTTAATGAAGAACTGACCTGAAAGGTTCAAGAGGAGAAAGCAGTGCTTCAAGGCCAGCAAGTGGTAGGGCTGAGCACTGACCAACTCCGGCTGTTCTTACAGCCTGTCCCCCCATGCCTCTGCCCTTCCTCTTCTTTCCCAATGTCTTAAGGCTGCTATCAGCATGAAGGACTATTATTCCGTCTCAATGCCCCGGTACAGGAGATTGAGAGCCTCTCGCACTGTGCGCTTTCCCAATGATGTCGTCTTTCAGGACCACATCAGGCAGGGGGACCTGGAACAGGTGGGCAGATTTATACGTGCCAGGAAGGTCACTTTGGACACCATCTACCCTTCTGGTGAGTGCTCTTGGGGTTGGCAGAGCTGAAATCCATGTGGCAGCATGGCTTGGCTGGGCTGCAAGGGAGAAGACAGCATGGCAAGGCTGGGCACAGGCCGTGGGCCACCCCTGGCAGGGTGACAGGCTGAAATCAAGTTGTTTTCCTGCCTAGTGAGGCATACCACCCACAGACATTGCCAAGTAGGGCCCAGGAGAGCCCTGCGTCAGTGCCCCAGCATCTCCCCTTACCAACATGGCCGGAGTACGCTGCAGGGAAGGGGGAAGCTCACCACCTGGGTCCCCTCAAAGCATGACATTGCACCTACAGTATGGTGTGACCTAGAAAAGCAGCAGGCAAAAAAGATAATGATAAAGAGAGCATAGGCTAGTAGCTAGAGCACTGGATGACACAGGGGCACTCTTGTCTTCTGTCCTGGTTTGCAGAGGAGTGGGGAGAAGCCAAATTCTGGGTTTCGTTCCTGGCTCTGTCAGTTTCCCACAAATGCTGTTCTCTCCCTCGTGCACACATGGATCTGCAGACTTGTGGAATAAATGCTGGAGGAGAAGGCGTTGCAGCATGTTTGCACCCAACTTCACTAGAAACTGTTTAGGGAATGCCTCGATCCATACTGGCTGGTGCRAGCCCAGATCCGTCCCTTTCCTGTGCCGTGGCCTCAGCTTCTGCTGCCATGCGGCCGTGGAGACTTTGTCTCAGATGACCCTGGGCTCCCGCCTAGCTGTACTGACTGCTTCATTACTGTCTCTGTGAGGAACTTGCAAAACTTGGACAGAGCAGGATGCATGAGACATACGGGGTGCAGTCCTGGAGGCCCGGCAGGGGCTCGGGGCAGGTCCGGGACGGCTCCCCCTCCTCGATGGCTCTGCCTCACTGGGCAGGGGCGATGGGGCTGCCCGGTCTGAAAGGGGGCATTTACACTCCGAAAGGGGAACCGAATCCTGTGGCGAATCCTTTTGCTTCCCCAACGAGATAGTCCTTGTCCCTTCCCCAAACCGTCACCTCCCCTCTAATGGGGGTCTGCTGGCACCCCTCTCCTGGGGCGCGGACATGGTGCAGGCAGGCTCCCAGCGCCAGGGACCGCTGCCCCGCGCGGGGCTAACGAGTCCCCTCTTCCCAGGCATGGCAGCCCTCCACGAAGCTGTGCTCACAGGGAACCTGGACTGCGTCAAGCTCCTGGTGAAGTACGGCGCCGACATCCACCAGAGAGACGAGAACGGCTGGACGCCCCTGCACATGGCCTGCAGCGACGGCTACGCGGACATAGCCAGGTGAGGAGCGACCCACCGGGGCGGC